>NW_022196485.1:0-137858 GCF_008641045.1 Pistacia vera
GGTAATATTTTGAGAATATTGTACCAAACGCTATTTGAAAAATAGGATCCAGAATAGGGATAAAAATATTAAACCAAACGCATACAATGATATCATCAACATAAACTAAGAGTGCAAGAAATGATGAAGTAGTTGATTTAATGAATAGACAATGGTCATGAGTTGACTAAGAAAAACCATATGCAATCAGGTGAGAAGTGAATTCATTATTCCACTGTCTAGAAGCTTGTTTCAGACCATATAATGATCTTTTCAACCTGCAAACTTGATCTTTAGTAGCATTAGTATATCCATCAGGGGGTAACATGTAAACTTCTTCATCTAGATGTCCATGCAAAAAGGCATTGTTCATGTCTAGTTGATGAATAGGCCATAATTTTACAATAGCCACAGCAATGAAAATTTGCATAGTGACTAACTTAGCCACAAATGAGAAACTATCAAAATAATCAATACCTTCGATTTGATTGTATCATTTCGCAACTAATCTAGCTTTGTATCTGTCAACTAAGCCACCAAGTTTAAGCTTAACCTTATAAACCCATCTAGAGCCAATTGCTTTCTTTCCAGCAGGTAATGATGTTAGCTCCCATGTATTGTTAAGTTCTAAGGCATTGAGTTCATTTTGCATAGCTTGAACCCATTATGCATTAAGTCTGGCTTGATTATAAGAATTAGGTTATTGAACATTAGAAAAACTTGCCATAATTGACATGTAAGGTGAAGTGAAAAAAGGAGAGTGAACAAAAGGGAAAGTGGGTGGGGTATGAGGTGATGATGTAGCAAGTAAAGTAGTGTTGGCAATGGAAGATGGTATAGGAGATATAACAATTGAGACAAAATCATCCAACTATGCAGGTTTCTTTGATATTTTAGTATTATGTCTTAAAGGGGTTATAAGAGGAGTAGAAGAAAATGACTCAAAGTTGGTAGTTGGGGCTAAGGAGTGAGAAGAAATATAATGGAAATGAGAGGATGAATCTATAGAAGAATGGTTAGAACTATGATCAAAAGAGGTAAAAGGATTAGGATCAAAAGACGTAGAAGTACGATCTGTAGAAACATGAACAAGAGGTAAAGGAACTTGTAATTGAGAAATACAAACTTGTTTATATGGGAATGAATTTTCATGAAAGATATAAAAACGGTTTGAGAATGAATATCAAATATCTTATATGCCTTTTGACCACGATTGTACCCTATAAAAACACATTTATATGCTCTTGGTGCAAATTTGTCTTTGTGAGGATGTGTGTTTGTAGCAAAAGATAAACAGCCAAAAGTTTTTAGGAAAGTGTAATCCAGATTTTTGTGAAAAAGAAGCTCATAAGGAGGTTTCCATTTTATAATAGGAGTAGGCAACCTGTTTATAAGGTATGTAGTTGTGAGAATTGATTCTCCCCAAAATCTTTTAGGTAAAGCAGATTGAAGCATAAGTGCCCTTGCTATTTGAAGCAAGTGTTTATTTTTTCTTTCCACTAACCCATTTGTTGACAGGTATAAATGCATGATTTTTTATGAAAAAGGCCAAGTTCAAGGAAAAGATTTTGACAATCTTTGCTAAGAAATTCAGTACCATTTTCGGTTCTAATATTTTTAACAGACAATTATGGATTGATTTTTAATCATTTTGAAAATCACATTTAATGTTTGAACAATTTGACTTTTATGACTTAACAGAAAAGTCCTGGTTGCACTGCTAAAGTCATCAACTACAGTTAAAAAATAATGAGCACCTGAAATAGATGTAGTTTTGTATAGTCCCATATGTCTGCATGAATTAATTCAAATGCAACTTGAGAGTGAGTTATGCTAGTAAGAAAAGGAAGTTTGTGCTATTTTGATAAATGACAGATATCACAAATGATGCCATCAAAATTAGAACACTTATTAATAAAATGAAGATTTTTAAGAACAATATGAGAGGGATGACCTAGCCTTTGGTGCTATATAGCAGAAGTATTGGAATCATTATTGATATAGCAAAAAGTATTACAAGTAGGATCAACAACAGAAGGATCAATGCTAGATACAAATTTAGAAGAATATGCTCTTATTGTCTCTATAGTAAAAGATGACTTGTCTAAAATGTATAATTTCCCAACTAACTTGCCAATAGCCAAAACTGCTTCAGTCTACAGGTCTTGTAGAAGACAATGGGCGGGACAAAAAACAAGTTTGATAAGTGCACTCTCAGAAAGTTTATTGACAAATAATAGGTTGAAATTAAAATTTGGAATATGCAAAACCTCAATAAGTTTAAAATTTGACTGCAAAAAAACTATGCCAATATGATGCACTGGGCTGATGGATCCATTTGGTAGGTATATAGGTGTGGTTTTATTGAATTAAGACATAGTTATCTAACATTTCAAGGTCAACACACATGTGACTAGAGGCTCCTCTGTCAATAATCCAAGATCTTGAATCTAATAAATCAATAGAGCTTAATGCATGTTTAAGAACTGTACCTGCAAAATCTGCAAAGTGTGCATAGTTAATTGCAGAGCCATCAGTTGGTGCTCTTCCTTTCATAAACCTTGTCAACTCTTGTTGAATCAATTCAGACAGTGCATTGTTCCATTTAGTCCCTTTGCTCACTTGTTCACCTTCAACTTCCAAAAGAGTTTCTGTCATATTAGCATAATTCTTAGGTAGAGGTTTTCCCTTTTGATCCTTGAACTCGTTGTACCATTCTGGATAGCCATGAAGTTTAAAGCAGGTTTCCTTTGTATGTCCATCATTGTTACTAAACTCATAATGCCTTTTAGATTTCTTCATCATGTCTTTCCTTTTGTACCCCTTCTTCCCTACTGTTTCCTTCTTATAATTTTGTGCCTTAGCAAACATAGCAGTATTTTGAATATTTTCTGTAAATGTTATATGCACCTCTCTTTGCTTCTTAACTCTCAAAACCATTAAGTATGCATTATTTATAGTAGGCAAATGATCCATAACCAAGATTTGGTTTCTAATATGATCAAAACTTCCATTCAAGCCTATAAGAAACTACATCAATCTATTAGAAGAAGTCATACCTACTACTAACTTAGCTGCACCACAACTACATTGTGGTATAGGCATCAAACAAGTTAGTTCATTCCACAACTTCTTAAGCTTTGTTTAATACTTCATAATAGGCATATTTCCTTAAGTAATAGAACTAATTTCCCTCTACAACTGATGCAATAGAGGTCCATTGCACTCACCAAATCTTTCCCCTAACTCTCTCCATAACTCTATAGCAAAATTTGTGTATAGGAATGCTTCAATAATCTCTTTCGAGATGGAATTCAATATCTAGGAGGTAACCATACAATCTACCCTATTCCATTGTTCAAAGTTTGGGGATTCTTCACTAGGCATCTCACATTTCCCATTCACAAACCCTAATTTTACTTTTGCACCTAATGCAATCTTCATACAATGACTCCAAGATAGATAGTTATTGTTACCTGTAAGTAGAGTAGTAACAAGAGTCATTCCAGGATGGTCAGAACTTTGCAAATATAAAGGATTTTCATATCTAATTGAACGCCATCTCTCTTTCACTTTGAAAATTTGAGCTCCTTAATTCACCATCCATGGCTATCAATTCAAAGTATTATCAAGCCAAAACAAGTATTGTAAAAAAAAAAACTAGGTTTTAGAAGATCTACAAGATCTAATGCTCTGATACCATGAACAAAGAAAATATCGAACTAGTAAAATAATGGTGTATTATTTCGTAAAGAATAAAGAAAGGGAAACTTGTCTTTTATACAAGAAGCAAGACTACCAGCTCAACAGTCTGCCAGTTCAGCTAACAAACAAACTAACTAACTAACAAAAATATTAATTATTTAACTAAATTAATTATCTCTACAATTACTTAACATATTAATAGAATCAATAATTTGTGACCGTCATATAATATACATTTCAAATACATCTTAAATTTCATCGAACTACTAAATCTTGAAATTTGATATTATCGATTTTATCACATAGTGACTATCTACTAAACTTTAAATGGGCAAGGGGCTTGTTGGAACTTAAAAACTAGTAGCAACCTTTTTTAGCTTAAATTTCGGGGTAATGGGGTTAAGCAATTAATATCTCGAAGACACATTGATTAATGTAATATTATAAAGACAGCGCAAGAAGAAAAGTGATTAATTTTCAATTATGGACAGAATTAAAGAAATTTGGTTATATGCTAATACAATAACAATGTGTTTCAAAGTATTTTCAGATGCTTAAAAATATTAGGAAAAAAAACGGATTCAAAATTATGTTGGAAATAAAAAAACATTTAGATGAGAATGCGATTGAGGGCTTGTAGCATTTTTCTAAGAATGCCAATTTTCACCTTACATTTTGCATTTCCTAAACATATTGGGACCTCAACTAGATCCTCTGATAGTTCATGAACTTAAACTGTTGTTGTGTCTGATGACTCCATCTCTTTTGAGCTTTGTTTGAATCACGTTCTAGTATTAATCCTCTCGTAAAAGTGTTATCTTTACCATTACAAGAAGCGCCATTTGGTTTGGCAACATCAAGTTGCATTTTTTTTGCATGTTTCTTCTGCTGGATGATCTTCGCTTTTGATAATTTTTTCATATATGACCTCACTAACGGAACAAAAGCCTCAGGATCAGGTAAGAAAGCATCCTTAGCAAAAGCATCAACAAAAGACCAAGTGACCAATTTGAGCGACGAGCGACATGCATTGAGAGAGTATCAGCGTCAGGGTTTTGAATGGATGAGTGGGTAAAGTCCTTCATGAAATGCAAAAATTAAAACTCTCACATGCTGGAACGGACGCTTCGGAGTTTGCATGGAATGAGTTTGTTCTTATGCCACCTGCAGTAAAAGCCTCAGGATCAGGTAAGAAAGCGTCCTCCTCAAAAGCATCAACAAAAGACCAAGTGACCAAGTTGAGCGACGAGCTACATGTATTAAGAGATGTGCGAATTCAACTTACTGAGAGAGTAAAGTTGAAAGTTTTATTCATCAGTCTTTAAAGCTCAACAGTACACTTATATACAAGAATAAGTAACCACAGTTATATCAGCAACTATGGTTAATCTTACTACAGTTAGTTATCCAACTGACTAACTAATTATTAACTGACTAACTAACTATTTACAACAATAACATCAATAATCCAAGATCCCCCCCCCCCCCCCCCCCCCCCCAAGTTGGTGGGTGATGAATGTTAAGCACCCCCAACTTGGACAGCAAATGACAATGCAGAGAATTAGGAACTGCTTTGGTAAATAAGTCTACAGGCTGCTCATGAGTGGGAACATAGACAGGATGCATTAACCCTTCTTTAATCTTGGCTTGAACAATGTGGCAATCGATGTCAATATGCTTGGTACGTTCATGGAACATAGGGTTAGAAGCAATGTGGATAGCTGATTGATTGTCACATCCAAGGGGAATGGGGAGTAGTGGTGAAAAACCAAGATCATATAAAAGTTGAGTGAGCCAAATGATCTCACAAACAGTAGATGCCATAGCCCTATATTCAGCTTCTGAGGAGGATTTTGAAACTATAAGCTACCTCTTAGACTTCCAGGAAATAAGGAATTTCCAAGAAAAATGTAGAAACCTGTCACAAATCTGCGAGTCATAAGGCAAGCAGCCTAATCGGAGTCACAAAAAGCTTGGATTTGCATGGAGCCATGACCTGGAAAGAACAAACCTAAACCAGGAGAACCTTTGACATATCTAACAACTTTGAGAGCAGATTGCAGGTGTGATTGTTTAGGCTTGTGCATAAACTGACTAAGCAAATTAACTGTAAAAGTGATATCTGGTCTAGTAAGGCACAAATACAACAGTTTACCTACTAACTTTTGATATACAGAAGGATCAGCCAATAATGGATCTGCTTGCTGACCAGGGAAGGCATCATCATACTCCAAAGTAGTAAGTTTCAGCTGAGGATCAAGTGGCACTGAAGCTTGCTTAGCAGCACCCAAACCAGATTCTGCAATCAATTCTAAGGCATATTTCCTTTGACATAAGGTTATGCCTTTGGAAGATCGAGCAACTTCAAATCCCAAGAAATATCTTAGGATTCCCAAGTCCTTGAGTCTGAAATGAGAATGTAAAAGATCCTTAGTAGCTTGGATCATGGAGTTGCTGCTGCCAGTGATGACCAAATCATCAACATAGACAAGCAAAATGACAATCTGTCTATTTTGCTTTCTAAAAAAAAAAAGGAGTGATCTGATGGAGACTGTTGAAAACCCCCTGTCAATAAAGCAGTGGTTAGTTTAGTGTTCCAGGCCCTGGAGGCCTGCTTTAAGCCATACAAGGACTTGTGCAATTTGCACACTAAAGACTTGTCATGCTGATTGGAAAAACATTGTGGTAAATGCATATAGATGTCTTCCTGCAGATCACCTTGCAAGAAGGTATTATCAATATCCAAATGAAAAACTGACCATCCTTTCATAGAAGCAATTGCCAAAACCAACCTGATTGTGACCATCTTTACTACAGGAGAAAAAGTCTCCTCATAATCAATGCCAGCCTGCTGTGTAAATCCTTTGGCCACTAATTTGGCCTTGTGCCTTTCCAAAGTCCCATTAGCATTATACTTCAACTTATAAACCCATTTACATCCTATGGGAACCTTACCAGGAGGTAGAACAACCAAAGACCATGTCCCATTTCTCTCCAAAGCCTGAATTTCTTGTTGCATAGCTGCCACCCACTTAGAATCTTTGGAAGCTTCGGCAAATGTGGTAGGTTCAGTAAAGTGAGAAATGCTGGATAAAGAGTTTTTATAGGTGGGGGACAGTTTGGAATATGTAATGTAGTGGTGAATGAGATATTTAATAGTAGATGTTTGATTTGATTTGGGTAATGTAGGACATACAAAGTCAGTAGTCCAAATGGGAGGTTTAGTTGTTCTAATGGATTTCCTAATAGGATTGTGAGGTGTTGGAATTGAGACTGCATATGGTGAAGAAAGTGGAAGGACTAGGGAAAGTTGGTTTTGTCTCTTGAAGATCAATAACAGAATAATCCGAATGTGGGATGAAATCATATGAGGCTGAAAGATCTTGTTCCATGAAAGTATCAATAGGAAAAGGTGGTTTATTGGACTGATGTAGGAGAAAAGGAAAAACAGATTCATAAAATTGAACATCCTTATTAACACATATGGTTTTTGAGTGAAGGTCATATAGAATGTAACCTTTCTTGGAGGAAGAGTAACCAAGAAACACACAAGGAATAGATCTTGGAGCAAACTTGTTCTGCATAGGAAGATTTACAGCATATGCCAAGCAGCCAAACACTTTCAGGTGATCTAATTTGGGCTTATGACCATAAAATTTTTCAAAAGGTGATAGACCATTTAGGACTCTAGTGGGCAATCTATTGATAATATATACAGCTGCCTTAACTGCATATCCCCACAAATAATCAGGAATATGGGACTGAAATTTAAAGGCCCTAGCTATGTTAAGAATATGCCTATGCTTGCGTTCTACCACTCCATTTTGCTGTAGAGTGTAGACACAAGTACTTTGATGTATAATCCCTAAGTCAAACAACATATCATTACATTGGTGATTGAAAAATTCCAACCCATTGTCAGTCCTAATCTACTTAGGTGTTTGGTCATATTGATTTTTAATCATATGCAAAAAAAATTTCAGAGTTTGGAAAACATCAGATTTGAATTGTATAAGAAAAAGCCAAGTTGTTCTAGTGAAGTCATCTACCAAGGTAAGGAAAAACCTAGCATTTCCTTGAGTTGCAATTTTGTAAGGGCCCCAAACATCTAAGTGTAATAGTTCAAAAACATGGGATGTGGATGTGTCACTTAAAGGAAATGGCTCTCCCCAAACTACTCAAAAAGCCCTCTAAATTCTTGAAATATTGAAAGAAGATGTGAGAGGAAGTGGTGAATGGGAATGGCGGTGGAGAAGAAAAATGAAGGGTTTTCTAAACCCAAACCCTTATTAACTCACAATTAACACATGCCTTCCATTTTGCCCTTGCTCTTTTTCGAAATTCCATCTATGTCCCTTAGTCAATTACATAATGCCCTCTTTTTATTACATTCTCCATGAAATTCTATCTCTTTCAATCCCCACTTTTTCAACTAATTTGAGTGAAAGACCATTTTACCCCTAATGAAAGTTTAGGGATTTTCTTCACATTTTTCTCAAAATAACTTTAACAAAATTCAACTAAGAGCCAACCAACCAATATTAACATTATCAACCCAAATAAAAGCAAAACAAAAAACATTCGAGCAATACACATAACTTGCTACGTACCTAAGTGGGGCGTTACATCTTGGAGCGGCCCTGGAGGCCTACTTTAAGCCATACAAGGACTTGTGCAATTTGCACACTAAAGACTTGTCATGCTGATTGGAAAAGCCTTGTGGTAAATGCATATAGATGTCCTCCTGCAGATTGCCTTGCAAGAAGGCATTATCAATATCCAAATGAAAAAGTGACCATCCTTTCATAGATGCAATTGCCAAAACCAACCTGACTGTGACCATTTTTATTACAGGAGAAAAAGTCTCCTCATAATCAATGTCAGCCTGCTGTGTAAATCATTTGGCCACTAATCTGGCCTTGTGCCTTTCCAAAGTCCTATCAACATTATACTTCAACTTATAAACCCATTTACATCCTATGGGAACCTTACCAGGAGGTAGAACAACCAGAGACTATGTCCCATTTCTCTCTAAAGCCTGAATTTCTTGTTGCATAGCTGCCACCCACTTAGAATCTTTAGAAGCTTGGGCAAATGTGGTAGGTTCAGTAAGGTGAGAAATGTTGGATAAACAGTTTTTATAGGTGGGGGACAGTTTGGAATATGTAACGTAGTGGTGGATGGGATATTTGACAGTAGATGTTTGATTTGATTTGGGTAAAGTAGGACATACAAAGTCAGTAGTCCAAATGGGAGGTTTAGTTGCTCTACTGGATTTCCTAATGGGATTGTGAGGTGTTGGAATTGAGATAGCATTTGGTGAAGAAAGAGTGGAAGGATAGGGAAAGTTGGTTTTGTCTCTTGAAGATCAATAACAGAATAATCCGAATGTGGGATGAAATCATATGAGGCTGAAAGATCCTTTTCCATGAAAGTATCAATAGGAAAAGGTGGTTTATTGGACTGATGTAGGAGAAAAGGAAAAACAGATTCATAAAATTGAACATCCCTATTAACACATATGGTTTTTGAGTGAAGGTCATATAGAATGTAACATTTCTTGGTGGAAGAGTAACCAAGAAACACACAAGGAATAAATCTTGTGTAGTAACTACTTCATACTAGGATACTCATAGAAATACATCAAGTAAAATACTTTTATATTGGCAAAAATAAATGGGCCCAAAATTTCGTTTTTAAGACATATAATCATTTTTTATACAAAGAAAGGTATCATTTGTAAAAGTTATCAAAAACAGTGGACAGTGTAGCTATTGCTCCTAGCTTGCTGACGCCCATCCGACCGCGTCCTCACCTAGATCCTGCAAACACAAAGAGAAACAACGGGGTAAGCACAAAATAATGCTCAATAAGTAAATCCTCTACTCGTCTGTCCCCGTAACTCTTTCTCTTAATTCTTTCCTTACACACTTCTCGTCTAATTTATTTTCTCTTTCTATTCCTCTTTTTCACACAACTCTCTTTTGTTAATTTTCTATTGTAAGTCACAGCCTCATCTTACCGGAGGCACGGCCGGGTGGAGTTCACAAAGCACCAACCCACTCTTTGTGACTCTACTCATCCTCTCTTCATTCTTTCTCATGTTTTCCTCATCTTTCTCGCTTAAATGTCACGGCCTCATCTTACCGGAGGCACGGCCGGGTGGAGTTTACAAAGCACCAACCCACTCTACGTGACTTCCGGGTGGAGTTCACAAAGCACTAACCCATTCTTTGAGTTTTTCTCATTCTCTTTGCTCTTAAAGTAGCTTATTCAAAAAATTCTCTAATCCTTCCCAAGCTACCTCTCAATGCACAATTTATGCATATGGATAGTTCATGCTTAAAATTTTTCACTTAATACACTTATGAAATGCACAAATGCAATGTTGCATAAAAAATATTCATTCTGCACAGGTCTTATTCAAGAAGGCATAACTCGAGTTATACATATCGGATTGCTACGATCTTGGTCTCGTTTTAAATCTTAGAGACAGGGCTACAACTCTTATGTTTAGGTCTCAGCCCAGTTCAATTGGTAAGATGCCCAAAAATCACTCAGAAGGTCACGGCTGTGACAGGGCATCCATGGTAACATGTTACTTAGGCATTTCATCAAACAATAGTTGTGCATAAACAAACCCTAATTCAATTATCATTCAATTTGTTTTCTAACCATCCAAAATGAGAAAATAATTCTCTTGTAACATCACCATAACCCATGGCACAACACACCCACAATACTTCTTCAATTCTTTCAATTTCAACCCAAACTACATTCTCATCCCTCAACAACACTTCTCATAATTGAAGTCTATTCAACAACCACAAAGCAAAATATTCATCTCAACTCAATTCTCAATCACATAACATACTTATACATACATAAATCTCTACTCAATCTCTACTCAAAGGATTTCTCAAATCTCAACTTGGGTTGGATTTACTTACTTTGTAATGGACAGATTTCACTAACACTTTTCCTTTCCTTTGATAGCTTGTCTCTTCTCTACCATTTTAAACAATAAAACCATAAGAGTTCAATATATATATATATATATATAAGCAAAACTTCACATCTAAAGCAAGAATCCTTACCTTAGGGTGCTTTAGATTAACTTTCTACCCCAAACTACTCAAAAAGCCCTCTAAATTCTTGAAATATTGAAAGAAGATTGAGAGGAAGTGGTGAATGGGAATGGCAGTGGAGAAGAAAAATGAAGGGTTTTCTAAACCCAAACCCTTATTAACTCACAATTAACACATGCCTTCCCATTTTGCCCTTGCTCTTTCTTAGAAATTCCATCTATGTCCCTTAATCAATTACCATAATGCCCTCATTTTTATTACATTCTCCATGAAATTCTATCTCTTTTCACTCCCCACGTTTTCAACTAATTTTGAGTGAAAAGACCATTTTACCCCTAGTGAAAGTTTAAGGGATTTTCTTCACATTTTTCTCAAAATAACTTTAACAAAAATTCAACTAAGGGTCAACCAACCAATATTAACAATATATCAACCCAAATAAAAGCAAAACAATAAACATTCGAGCAATACACCATAACTTAGCTACGTACCTCAAGTGGGGCGTTACATCTTGGAGCAAACTTGTCTTGCATAGGAAGATTTACAGCATATGCCAAGCAACCAAACACTTTCAGGTGATCTAATTTGGGCTTATGACCATAAATTTTTTCAAAAGGTGATAGACAATTTAGGACTCTAGTGGGCAATCTATTGATAATATATATAGCTGCTTTAACTGCATATCCCCAGAAATAATCAGGAATATGGGATTGAAATTTAAAAGCCCTAGCTATGTTAAGAATATGCTATGCTTGCGTTCTACCACTCCATTTTGCCGTGGAGTGTAGACACAAGTACTTTGATGTAAAATCCCTAAGTCAGACAACATATCATGACATTGGTGATTGAAAAATTCCAACCCATTGTCAGTCCTAATGTGCTTAGGTGTTTGGTCATATTGATTTTTAACCATATGCAAAAAAGATTTTAGAGTTTGGAAAACATCAGATTTGAATTGTATAAGAAAAGGCCAAGTTGTTCTAGTGAAGTCATCTACCAAGGTAAGGAAAAACCTAGCATTTCCTTGAGTTGCAATTTTGTAAAGGCCCCAAACATCTAAGTGTAATAGTTCAAAAACATGGGATGTGGATGTGTCACTTAAAGGAAATGGCAACCTAGTTTGATTTGCTAAAGGATAGGCATTACAATGAAATTTGTGCATATTGCTAAATGCATGATGTAATTTATGCAAAACAGGTAATGGAGCATGGCCTAATCTCCTATGCCAAAAAGTAACATCTTTGGAATGAAAAATTTTATTAATTGAAGAATCAGTAGCTACATTGAAAGATATTATTTTTCTATTACAATGATCATACTCCTAAATACCTAAGGTTTTATTGAAAATTGAAATAAAATCAGGAAAACAGAATTGTAAATTTGAAAAAGACATGAAATGATAGAGCCCTTGGCATTGCTTACCAATCCCCTTCAGTTTGCCACTCCAAAGATCCTGGATAATACAAAAATCCGGATAAAATGTAATACAACAATTATTCTCAGAGGCTAGTTTAGACACTGATATCAAATTGTATTTGAAATCTGGTATGTATAGGACTTTTTCAAGAGACAAATGATCTTGCAATTTGACAGAACCAACATGTGCAATTGAAGTTTTTGTTCCATTTGGGAGACTAGCAAAGCTAGATATGGGTGGCTTACTAATAACATGAGACCCAAATTTTTTGAAATTATGGGTCATATGGTCAGTGGCCCCAGATTCAAGAATCCAATCATCCATGATGTTACAATTTGAGTATAAGGAAATGATTTTACCTGCCAAATTAGCAGATGGCGTTCCCACATTCTCCTTCCCTAATAGTTGTAGCAATTGTGTATATTGTTTTGGAGTTAGAATGTTTCCCAGATTGGTACCTCTTTTGCTATTATCAGATGTAAATTCATTGTTCGAAGCTTGTTCTTGACTTGCATTCGCTTGATTAGCTTTAACCTTTGATCCTGCCCTTTCTTTAGTGAACTAAAAGTCTGCTGGGTATCCATGCAACTTGTAACAGGTATCTCTTTTATGACTTGCAATGTGACAGTAATCAAACTCTACGTAAGGCTTCTTGCCTTTGTACTTTGAATTATGACCCTGATTTCTTTGATTTCCCTGTGAATATAGTGTTGTAGTAACCTCAGTGTTTGGATTTGCTCTAGTCAAAATCTTTTGACTCTCATCTTGACTCATGATTGAGTATGCTTATTTGACTGAGGGTAGAGGAACCATCAATAGAATCTGGCTTCTCACCAAGGCATATGATTCAGTTAATCCCATCAGAAACTGAAGCAGTTTTTGCTGGTTAAGATGAGCCAAATAGGCCTTTGCTGACTCACTGTCTGGTGGTGGTAGACTTACTAATGAACTTAATTTGTCCCATAAGGTTTTTAGCCTGTTGTAGTAGACTGCGAATGAATTTGTTCTTTGCACCATATTCGTTATCTCTTTGTGTATAGCAAACACCCTTGTGCC
This sequence comes from Pistacia vera, assembly GCF_008641045.1. Classification (NCBI taxonomy): domain Eukaryota; kingdom Viridiplantae; phylum Streptophyta; class Magnoliopsida; order Sapindales; family Anacardiaceae; genus Pistacia; species Pistacia vera. The sequence continues at coordinate 13,246 of NW_022196485.1, forward strand.
ATTAACTTTGTTGTATTGTTCCTTGAGATCTTCCCAGACCTGATAGGCACTAGTAGAGTAAATGATATTATTAAAAATTTCCTTTGAAATAGTGTTAAAGATCCATGCTAGAACTAATGAATTACATCGTTCCCACTGCGCATGTGAAGACTAATTATAATTTGATTTTTAACAAGATCCATCCATAAAACCTAATTTTTTCTTTGCTCTTAAAGAAACCATCATTGCGCGACTCCATATTCCATAGTTTTCCATTCTAGTGAGTTGCTCAGAAACTAGGATAGAACCAGGAGTATCTAACAGATGGATGTATAAAGGTGAGCTTGAATCACTGTCATTTGACATATTGAATCTTTAGGGTTGAGTTGGTTAAGCTGAAATTAGAGGTAAGATTGATGAATTGATGAAGACAAACAACCGATCTTGAAGTAGGATCTTCAATTTTGAGCTTGATCCTTTCAATGGAAGCTCATTGATTTGGCAGATTGAAAAACCCGCGCTGATACCATGTGCGAATTCAGCTTATTGAGAGAGTAAAGTTGAAAGTTTTTTTCATGTTTCTTAAAGCTCAATAGTACACTTATATACAAGAATAAGTAACCACAGTTATATCAGCAACCATGGTTAATCTTACTACAGTTAATTAATCTAAACAGTAACTAATTATCCAACTGACTAACTAACTATTTACAGCAACTATTTACAACAATAACAACAATAATCCAAGACATTTTGTGAAGAAGTTCAACCACTTTTGAAGTTTCATTATTCTGGAAGAAATTAGACTACATTTGGAGCACAACCATTTTGCTCCATATCTGATAACAAATTACTTGCCATTTCTAATTCCCTTCTTTACAAAGTCCATGCATCATGATGTTATATGTCACAACATTTGGAACAAAGCCTTTATTTCACAATCTGTGAAACAGTTCCCAAGCAATTTTGAGTCTCCCTGTTTTTAATGTAATTATTTTATAATAAAACATAAATTATATAATAATTACATTAAAAACAAATGACATTATTAACATAATAAATCATTACTATATAGTATTAATGTTCTAATAAAAACAATTAGAGCATATTGTAGTAATATAATGTATAGGATACAATTGTTTTAATTTTTTTTTATTAGGTTTAGGGTTTTTCTATTATAATGGTATTATTATTTATAGTTAATACTTTATTTAATAGATGTTAGTATTTTTTATGTAAACTTTTTATTTAAACCTAATTAGTATTATATTTCACTTGTAATATTATAATGTGGAATGGAGAAGATTCCTAGTGGAGAGTACTAAACACGTCTCCTCATTTTCAATATGGGGATTTTGTTTCCCCACCAAACCCACATTTCTTCTCCTCATTTCAATATGGGGATTGTCATCCTTACCTAAATCTACATATAATTTCGAAAAATAAAAACACAAATTAAGTTATATACAAGTTTCAGTTCCAAACAAAAAGTTAACTGATAGAGCTTGAAACTATATATTTTGTTAGTGATTTAATTGGATTTTTTATGGAAAAATGTGTTTAAATTGTGGAATTTGAGTTAATTCTTTCATAAATATATTTTACGGGATCACAGGTGTATTTTGAGTATTTTCAGGTTCAAATCAATGTTTGAAGGAAAAAGAATGATGTCGATGGAATTTACGACAAGTAGGAACAAATGGTGCACGAATCGGAGTTGAAACGAGAAAGTTATGACGCGTTGAAGATATAACGTAAAATCTGGAAATCCTTCAAGATGAGCATGCTTCGATTTTTCTGTCATAACTTGAGCTGTAGAAATCGAAATTTGACAATTCTGGTGGCGTTGGAAAGCTTATTCAGAGAGCTACAAAGTTTGTGTTGATGAATTTATCAAATTCGGAAGATCACAGACTCATTGGACAGAAAGAAAGATCACCGTAGCGACTGTTCTTACCGCCGCGGCGATAGGTCACGGGACTGTTTAAGTTATTACATTCTCCTAGTCCAAATCTGAATGGGTGAAGACATTTAATTATTTCCTAAGTAACCTCCAAACCCTAGGACTATAAATAAGGGTCTTTAAGTAGTTTTTTGGAGATTAGAGAAGGAAAAAAGACGGCTACTATTTTGGAGATCACAATTCTTGCAGTTCTCGTTCGCCAATTAGAGAAGTTTTTCTATTTTTGTTTCTCGAAATCATGTTATTGAATACAATGGTTGTTTTTATTATTACAATTATGAACTAAATCTCTTTTCTAGGGCTAAAGATGTAGCCCAATTTATGAATATGTGTTGACTTTATTGTTGTTAATTCTTATTGAGCATTAATTCTAAGTTTTATTATTGTGTGTAATGCTTTCAATTCTTAAGGATCCGAGGGTTGAATGATATCATGGGTTGGGTTGAGATCGAGAGATGAAACCTGATTAGTCTAAGGTAATAAAAGCATAGATTGAGTGAACGCTAGAGATAGGTTACCGCGAGCTATGAGGCTCTAGTAAATTCCATAGAACTTAATGATCTCCTAGCTCCTAAATCCAACTTAGAGATATTTTGGGTTGTTGCTTAAGGGTTAATTTGCTAATTATTCGAGAGAAAGTTAGTGGAATATCAGGGAGTTTGGCCTTCAGAATAAGCTTAATTAGGTCAGCAATAATTGTCAATGCATAGAATTAAATTGGTGTGAAATCTGTGCCCTAGGTTTAGTCATATTGATCTTTATACCAAAGTATTTATAAAATTCTGCTTTTGTTTAGTTTTTATTTAGTTTTCTTTTTCATTAAATTCATTCTTAAAATTCTGTTCATCAAATAGTATACAAAATAGACTAGTTTGGTACTTGGTAGGTAGTTCTCTTGGGATTCAACACTTGTTTACTTGAGCTTTATTGCTTGCACGATTTCGTACACTTGCGAATAGCCTGTCATTAACACATGGATTTAGAGCATGGATTCATGACAATCCCTTATTGTTAGGGGCAAAAAATGTCTTCGGCCCAAAGACAAAGACACCTTCAACAAAGTTGGAAGCTAGGAATTGGGCCCACTATAAAGTTTTGCAGATCTGGTCCGTTCAGTACGCTTACCTAGTTGCTTACCATTTGGACCCAATCAGCAGATGCTCGATTCGTTTAGGCCTCATTGCCAGTTCATCTGGGCCCAAGCCCTCTGATCCTAGAACACCTTCTAGACTTAAGATCTACTTGGAGCCCAGGGTCGCCTACGTACTCCGGGACTATCTGAACTCTACTAAAGAGTCCATCACTACCCTAATTCATCTAGGATCTGTATCCTAGACACGTTGGGACTCTCTTTCCTACTGAGGTAAAGGAGCCAAAGGCTCCACTCTTTCACAAAACCACAACTCAAAGGACTCCCAGTCCCACTAGGATTCAAAGACCCTATAATCACTATTTAAACAAAGGCTAGCCCTCTCACAAGGGGCAGACACAGACACATTACACCTTTAGACCTTGGAGTTCCCACTCTTGAGAACTTCGCATTATAGTCGTAGTTATAGTCTTTGACTAGACTTCTGGTAACATTTTCTCTCCCTAACACTCACTACATTAGCCTCATTCAGCCTTGCTGACTTGAGCATTGGAATGCCTATGGCAAACACCACCTCGGTGTTTTCCGTCTGCTTTACGCTTGTTTTCTTGCGTGTGCAGGTGCAACAGATCGCTAGTGGCATCAACCTCATAGGATCAGTCCCTATTTTCATAAAAGTAGATTTTTGCATCTACAGTTTGGCGCCCACCATGGGGCCTCTAGCAATCATTCGTCTCTCAAACCCTGCTATGTAAAGAAACTCTCTATGGCTGAAAATTCTGATAACATTAATCCTGGCTTCGAGGCTAGACTGGAAGCTCTAACTGCCCTTATGCAATAGCACTCAGACAAGGTGACCACATTGGAAGTTGAGAACATTGCCATCCAGACCAAAAAGGCCTCCATCAGGGCTGAAAACCAATTTCTAAAAGAGAAGGTAAGTTAGTTTTATGGTCTTGAGCTTCTGCCTTGTCAGGTACAACCTAACCGGTTCCGCGCATCAATTCCATCCATGCAACTTCGCTAAACTCCAGAGCATAGACCAACGATCTTAGATACGAGGTCGTGCCAACTTTATTCATCATTAGTGGACGATTCAACCCTGAATCATAGTGAATGGGGGTTGCCGATAGAACCACTCTTGGTTGATCCGCTTTAGGCACGAGATCAAGACGTCCAAGTAATGGAGAGCCCACCACAACAAGAGCCACACATCCTTGCCATCCTGTCTCACCTTCAGTCAACCATCCCTACCCAAACCCCACTCGGCTCGACTCATCCTCGTGGGTCGAGCGGGCTCCCTTCCCTTCAAACCATCCCGCTCGAGTCCATCCATCCCAATAGACCGAGCTACTCCTAAATAACCCCTCTTATCATCCATGTGGGGTGAAACACCCGATCAATCACAATGGGAGCCACTCAAACGGAGGGAGTGAATGGAGATTCAGGCTACCAAGCAGCACACGACAGAATGATTCGTCAGGCTACACCACGTGGCTTGACCCAATGAAATGCACCGATGCGAATCATATGACCAACCGAGTTAACCAAGATGACCTAGTGGTCTCCGCCTCGCCCATGGAGCAAATATTTGCCAAAAGACTAACTGATATAGAGGCAGTGATAAGGTGCATACCTGAAGTGCCAATCCTAACCAAAAAGAGCCAACCTCACTACTATGCCGATTCACCCTTTGTGGATGCAATTGCGCTAGCCGAGATGCCTTACAAATTCACCATCCCCAATATGAAGCCCTACGATGGTACAACAGACCCAGATGAGCACATAGCCTCATACAAGCAGTGAATGTTTGTCATCTCGATACCCTGAACACTGAGGGAAGCCTGCATGTGTAAGAGCTTTGGCTCAAGCCTCTCCGGACTAGCTTTTCAGTGGTACACTAACCTTCCAAACAATTCAATCAGCTAATTCGCCCAGCTCACTTGCCCAGCTCACCGACACCTTCATTGAACAATTCGCCAGCATCAAGAAACTCGAGAAGCTATCAGCCGACCTATATACAAAGACCTGACAAAGCTCGGCTGCACCACAATGGAAGACGCCCTAGCCAAAGTTGTGATTCAAATAAGGTGGGAGGAAGATGAGATGAATCGGATGAGGCATTCCAGATATGAAGACCGTTACCAAAGGCGGAATGATAGAAGGCCATAGTCTAGATTGTTTGAGACCCGTTATCAACCCCCTCCACGCAATCTGAACAGAGTCAAAAAACCATACCACTGCCAACCGACTAAAGCTGACAATAGACCATCTAGATCAAACCAATAAAAGTTCCAAAGTATAATCTTAACATCGAACTAGCCCAGGTCATGGCAATCGTGAAAGAAATGAGACCTACTATTAAGTGGCCAACAAAGCTCAATCCTGAAGCGAAGAGGGACACGACCATGTTGTGCGAATTCCATGTTGATCATGGTCATAACACCGCGTATTGCATCGCCCTACAGTTGGAAGTCGCAACACTATTGAAAAGGGGACATCTCCAAGACCTATTGACGGATAAAGGGAAGAATACAGTTAGCCAAAGAAGCTCGAAGGAAACATCTCCCCCTCCACAAGAACCTACACCAAAGGGGTTCTGCTCCATTATCTCCAGAGGGTCGGAGATCAGTGGGGTAAGCTATTCCTCGGCCAAGCGCTACGCTCGAGCGAACCATCACCTTGAAGTCCAATCCATCCATCTGTCCCCTTGGTTGCACACTAACCAGGTAATTCAGTTTGAAGATGACGAGCTAGTCACCCTTGCTGCCTCTCATCACGATGCTCTAGTCATCTCCCTTTATATCACCAACATCCTGGTCAAGAGAGTATTTGTAGATGGGGGATCCTTGACAAACATTCCCTTCCTTGAAACAGTGAAGGCCATGGGACTAGATGAAACAAACATCAGCAGACGACCAACCATATTGGTCGAGTTTAGTTTCGAGTAGAAGTACACCATCGGAGAAATCACCTTGCATGTCTATACCAATGGAGTCAACAAGCAAACCATTTACTTAGCGCTCGATTGCTCCTCAATCATTTTGGGTCGACCATGGATCCATGACATACGAGCTGGTCCATCCACCTTCCACCAAACTGTAAGGTTTCAAACGAAATGGGGAGTGAGAGAAATCAAGGGCGATCCTAAGGTGTCCAAAGACTACTACAAAAACGCCTTCAAAAGCAAAGGTCATGCCTTAACTACAGTCCCATCCACCCCCTTTGACTGAGCCAAATCAACCATCCATGGAAGAGTTGGATGAATTGCAGATACACCTAGACCACCCCAACCGGAAGACCCAGATAGGCTCTCGACTCGGGCTTGAGATAAGAGAGCGGCTCATAGAATTCCTCAAACAAAACCAGGACTGCTTCACCTAGTCTTACGTAGGCATGACAAGAGTCAACCCTGAGGCAATCGTTCACCACCTCCAAGTAGATCCAGATCACTCTCCAGTGAAGTAGAGGTGAAGGAAATTCACACCAGAATGCAACCAGATCATCAATAAGGAGATTGACAAACTACTGAATAACGGGTTGATCAAAGAAGTCTACTATCCTGACTGGCTAGCAAACGTTGTGGTCGTGCAGAAAAAGAATGGAAAGTGGAGGGTCTACATAGACTTCACGGATTTAAACAAAGCATGCCCCAAAGATTCTTTCCCACTTCCACATATTGACATGATTGTGGATGCGACAGCAGGTCACGAACTCCTAAGCTTTATGGATGCCTTTTCAGGGTACAACCAGATTTTGATGCACTCGAACGACCAGAAAAAAACAACCTTCATCATAGAGTGGGGGACCTACTGCTACAAAGTAATGCCATTTGGTCTCAAGAACGTTGGGCCTACTTATCAGTGTCTAGTCAACAGGATGTTTGCCGAACACCTCGGCAACACCATGGAAGTATACATCGACGACATGCTCATCAAGTCCCTTATGGCTAAGCAGCACCTCGACCATCTCAGCCAAGCGTTCGTCATCCTAAGGAAATACAACATGAAGCTAAATCCAGCCAAATGCTCGTTCAGGGTCTCGTCCAGAAAATTCTTAGGATACATGGTAACTTAGTGTGGGATAGAAGACAACCGTGACCAAATCTAGGCGATCCTCAACATACCATTACCAGCGTGCATTAAAGATGTCCAACGCCTCGCTTGGCGAGTAGGAACTTTGAGCCTCTTCATCTCTAGATCCGTCGAAAAGTGCCACCATTTCTTCCTCACACTCAAGAAATCCAAGAAATTTGAATGGAACCCCACTTGCGAGAAGGCCTTGTAAAAGTTAAAGAGATACCTAACCTCTCCCCCCCACTCTTTTCCAAGCTTGTGGTTAGGGAAAAGCTTTACACCTACCTGGCGGTCTCGGAGACAACAATCTTAGCAGTTTTAGTTTGGGAAGATAATGCAAAGCAGCTACCAGTTTACTATGTATGCAAATACTCCTAGATGTCAAGACACGATACAGTCAGCTGGAGAAACTGGCACTCGCCCTCGTCTATGTATCCAAAAAGCGCAAACCATACTTTCAATGCCACTCCATAGTTGTACTCACTTCCTTCCCACTCAAGAAGATACTTCATAAGCCAAAGTTATTAGGCCGACTCACACAATGGACCGTAGAGCTTAGTGAGTTCGATATATCTTTCTAATCACACATCGCCATCAAATCCCACGCACTGGCAGACTTTATTGCTGATTTCACCTTGAACACCACCATCCAAGCGGAAAAAGAGTTATTGTGCATGAATAGCAGATCACCTTCGAGGTGGACTCTCTCAGTAGATGGCTCAAGCAACGTGAATAGAAACAGGCTCAGTTTTGTACTTACTACACTAGAAAGGGATATCATCCAACGGGCCATACGATGTGGGTTCAAGTGCACCAACAACCAAGCCGAATACGAAACTCTCATTGCTGGACTCTCTCTAGCCAAAGAGATCAGAGTAAGGAAGCTGGAGGTAAAATCCAACTCTCAACTCGTGGTCAACCAGCTACAACCCACTTACCAAGCTCGCGACTCGAAGATGACAACCTACTTGAACTTGGTCAATGAAATGCAGACCGCCTTCGAAGAATTCTCCATCGCCCAAGTCCCAAGAGCGGAGAACACCCATGCTGATACCCTTGCCAACCTCGGCTCAGCCTTTCAAGGTTCCTCCCAATCATCCATCCCACTATTGTTCCTCCAATGGCCAGTTGACTGGAAGGAACACCCAGCGAACAAGGCGCCTGAAGAAGTAATGGATGTCGAACCGGCCGACTCTTGGATGACCTCGATACTAAAATATTTGGAACATAATGAGCTCCCAATCAACAAAAGTGAAGCATGCCACCTGAGAGTGAAAGCCGTAAGATTCAACATATATGAGGGCCAACTCCTTAGGAGGTCGTTCTCTAGCCCCCACCTTAAGGGCATAAGTTCGAAGAAGCCAAACGGGTTCTCGCCAAACTCCATGAAGGTGAATGTCGAAACCATGTAGGAGGACGCAACCTTGTCCATCGGGTGATCACTGCTGGCTACTATTGGGCAACCATATGCATTGATTCAGCGACCTATGTGAAGAAATGCGACAGTTGTCAGAGGTTCACCTACATCTCACACCTTCCACCTAAGTGACTCAACTCCACTCTAACACCTTGGCCGTTCATAAAGTGGGGAATGGATATAGTCAGAAAACTCCCGACCATGCTCGGGCAGCAAGTCTTCATGTTGGCGATCATCGACTACTTTCCTAAGTGGATCGAAGCCGAAACACTTACACAAGTCAGAGACCGCGAGATAAAAGCCTTTATCTGGAAACACGTCATCTGCAGGTTTGGGATACCAAAGGAAATAGTCACCAATAATGGGTCCCAATTCATAAGTTTAGACTTTAGAGACTTCTGCGACATGTGAGGGATCAAGCTTAGCTTCCCCAATTCATAAGTTCAGACTTCAGAGACTTTTACGACATGTGAGGGATCAAGCTCAACTTCTCTACCCCCCGTAACCCCTAGTCAAACGGCCAGGCCAAATCATCAAATAAAACCATCACATAGACTTTAAAGAAACGCCTATAGAAGCCAAAGGCGCATGGGTAGACAAACTATCCGGGGTCATCTGGTCTTACCGGACAACAACCCGCTCTTCCATGGGTGAAACTCATTTCTCCCTCACATACGGATCCGAAGCAATCATCCTAGTCGAAGAATCGGTCCCCTCAACTAGACTCTAATGGTCAGATGGGGAAACCGACAGCCAAAACCTTTGCCATAACTTGGACACAGTCGATGAACTACGCGAACGGGCGAACATCTGCAACGCAATCTACTAGCAGCAGGCTGCTCGACACTACAATCGTAATGTTCGAATCATAACTTTCAAACTAGGTGACTTGGTCCTCCGGAAAGTCTTTCAAAACATTAGGGAGATCAACTATGGCAAGCTCGGCCCTACTTGGGAGGGTCCCTACAAGATCGCCAAGGAAGTAGGGAAGGGCGCCTATAGACTCCAAACCCCTGAAGGCAAGGTCATCAACAACAGTTGGAATGCAATCCATCTCAATCGTTACTACTTTTAGTCTGACTATCTTATCGACATTTTTGTTTCTTGTATTTATTTAAAAAAAAAAGAATGAGTGGGCCTATCCATCTCCTTCACCGTCAGTCGGCCTCATGGCCTAAATTCAGTAAAAGAACTATTCAGCGATAGAGCAGCATACATGGTCAATCGGCCTAGACCGATTCATTAACTTATACCTTCAATCGGTCCAGACCGATTTATAGAGTTACACCTTCAATTGGCTTAAACTGATATATAGAGTTACACCTTCAATCGGGCCAAACTAATATATAGAGTTACACCTTCAGTTGGCTCAGATCAATTCATCGACTTACACCGTCAATCGGCCCAGACCGATTCATGGAGTTACACCTTTAATCAGCCCAAACCGATATATAGAGTTACACCTTCAGTTAGCCTAGACCGATTAATCGAGTTACACCTTCGATTGGCCCCGACTGATTCATCGACTTACATTGTCAATCAACCCAGACCGATTCATTGACTTAAATCTTCCATCGGCCTAGACCGATTCATTGACTTGCATCGTCAATTGGCCCAGACCGATTCATTTAGTTACACCTTCAATCGACCTAAACCAATTCATCAACTTACACCTTCAACTGGCCCAGACCAATTCATTAAGTTACATCATCAATCAGCCTAGACCGATTCATAGAGTTACACCTTCAATTAGCCCAAATCGATATATAGAGTTACACTTTTAGTTGGCCCAGATTGATTCATCGAGTTACACCTTTGATCGACCCCGATCGATTCATCGACTTACACCATCAATCGGCCCAGATTGATTCGTTGACTTACACCTTTCATCGGCCTAGACCGATTCATCGACTTACACCGTCAATCGACTCAGACTGATTCATTTAGTTACATTTTCAATTGACCCAATCCGATTCAATGACTTACACCTTCAATCAGCCCATACTGATTCATTAAGTTACACCTTCAATCAGCCTAGAATGATTCATCGACCCACCCCGTTAGACGGCCCATAACAATTCATTGACTCAATGGTTTACACATCCAGCCGACTATACCAACACACCGCCATGACGCTGGTGACTCAGCCACTTGGCCTCGTCCACATTGCAACACAAGTAGTCGGTTCAACCTCTATACATCTACAAGCAATCAAGCAACCAACTCATCCATCCACAAAGAAAGCAGCAAAATAGAAACACAAGTATAAACACAAAGTCTTTAAAAACTAAGGATAAGATAAAAGAGCCTTAAACGGCTAAGTATCGAGTACAAAAAAGGCACACACGCCATGAAAGGGTATCGCATGCCCTAAAAATACATGAGGAAAGAAAAAATAAACCTAAGGGGCATCATGGCCCATATCATCGGTGTGAGTCGTCTCACCCATCTCTGACTCAATCACCCTATCACCGACCCCAGTGGTTGCCCCTGCAGCTGGGTCGCCTACATCCTCTGTAACCGATCACCGCGACTGGCTAGCAAGGTCGAATATCTGATCCTCAACCCGCTCCTCCACACGACTAGTAGTCTCCTCCTCCTCCATCTCTCGCAAGAGCTGGATGTCCTCATCCGAGTTCTATTGGGAGGTGTTCCCAACCTTGTACTCCAGCATCAGCTTTCCCTAGCCTTGATGATGGCGTCATCAGCGATACTGAGGCACTACTCCCTCAGGGACTCGACTTCCTTATTCTTCTCTGCAAGCTCCCTCTTCAATTGTTCCAGCTTGGCCTCGACCTCCCTCAAACATTGCTGGCTCTCTCGCTCGACTTTCTAAGTTGCCGCCTCTCTTTGTCGCAGATTGGCTTTGGATTTGGATATATCTTGTATCATTTTCTCATGTGACATGATGGATTTCCTTAGGTGCTGGCTGCTGGTGAATGCTTGCACAACAACATAATTTGATCAATATACAATCATAATAAACACAATAAGGAAAAAATCCGGCTTGTTCCTAGAAAGCACGGGAAACCACCCAGTCAGCGGCCGCAATCGCAACCATCTAGTTCAGACGACTCTCGTCCGTCGGGAACAGGAATGAGTCAGCCAATTGGCTCATAGAAGCCGCGTCCAAATAGGTCAACGTCGAAGCTGGGATGCTAAAAGTAAGAATCTTAGTCTCCTCATCCAAGACCACGGTCTTGGATGACCCAGCCTCGGCCACAGGTACATGACCTGGTGGAGTCACCACCATTTCCTCCACCCTCCCCTCCTCTCTAGCCGAGGAGTTTCTCTTCCGCTTCTCACGGCACCTCGCAATAGACTCACTTGCACTTGGGACGGTCAGCTTCTTCATAAGCTTCTATGCAATCACAAACTCTTCAACAGTTAGTGGGTTCAGCCTCGATTTACCAGACAAAATATGATTGTAATAGCAGATGAGCAGCACACTCCAGGTTTGCTTCAGTGAAGGGAAAGGGATACCTCGCTGGATTGCACCCACTTTAGTCCAAAGGTGACTCGTCCTTAAGTTTGCCTCTTCCAACACAACTCGCCAATCCCTCTGCGCTTTTGGAATAACCAGAATCTTTTGGGTCTGCACGTCCAAGCCATCCCCAGTTTGTCCGGCTCGATTGAATTCAAGATCTACAAAGAAGAAACACAATAAGATTTTAGTAATAAAAATCCAAGGTAAAGTCAAAGTTTCTCACCGGTCACTCGCCAAGTGTACGGAATCTCACCTTGGCCTCTCTCCCTGAAGATTGCTTCAGCCCTCATGAAGAAGTATCACTCCTTCCAATTTTTATCACTCGACCAAAGGTCGGTCACGAGGTGAGCCCAATCATGCCCAAGGTTGATCAGGTATCAGCCTTTATCCTTGTCGTTTTCCTTTAGGAAATACAATTATAACAGTTCATGTAGCCTAAACATCACCAGATTCCGCACATAGAGGTCCTCCAGAGTCATTAGTAACCTTCACCCATTCGGCATGATCTGGGTTGGTGCAATCATGAAATGGTTCAAGACCTCTCGGACAAGATGAGGGATAGGAAGCCTTAGCCTGTCATGAAACCATTTCTCATAGGAGCTCACCTAACCTTTCTCTTCCCAATCGACCCACTCGTACAACCTTGGCACCCTGATTTCGATAGACTCTGGGATGTAATACATTGTCCGAATTTGCCAGACATCACTATCTTTCAACAAAGGCGGGTAATCCTTGCTCAATATCTCGCTACCAAGCCGACTCTACTCGTCCTCGGAGCCACTGCTAGTGGAGAGCAAACTCTTAGAATCGGCAACTTTATCGGAGTCTTCCCCACTCCTCCCTTGCCTCTCTGACACACCATCACTTGGGGTGGCGCCACTCAGCCCAGGGGCGGCCACGTTTACCCCTTTTGGTATACCGACCGGAATGCCCCTACCTTCGGGCATCATCACCATGTTTGGGGCATTCTCATACTCATCCCTAACTTTTGCCTCGGCCCCCCTCGAGTTGCTCGACTCTAACCGTGACATAGAATACTCTGTCCACTTGACCTGGGCAACTGACCAGCTTTCAATTCAAATTCCAACCCTGTTTTTGAAGCCCCACTCACCCTAAGCCAACGATCGACTAGTTCTCAAAAAAGTGAAATTCTCCAACCGCTATTCGACCTTCGGCTCGGCCTGGGCGATCAAGTACTGCTTGACTCAGATTCACTCGTGCAAGTCTTTCACCACTTAGTCTGGAAGACTGGATGACCCAAATAGTTAGTCCTACCAGAAAGCACCTCACCCGAAGCACTGCACTCGACCCAGTCAGGCAGATCGAGATGAGCCGAATGGGAAACTAACATAAGTAGATTTCATCGTCTACCTCCCCAAACCTAGAATCCTTGAGCCCATACAAAAATTTTCGTACTTTCTTCGTTCACCCCAAACTTCAAACCCTTTCAAAAATGAAACACGGTACCTCACTGCTTTTTTTTTTCAAACCCTTTTGAAAAGTTAAAGCAAACTTACCAAATCCCACCCAAATCTCTCCAAAAATGTTACACAAACAAAAAGGAGAAGAAAAGAAATAGAAACCAATCCAAAAAACTAGTGTTTACTATGAAAATGGCTGGAATCCATGAAAGAAAGTCCACCGTCCTTGAGAAAACTTGAAAAGAAGAAGAAAATGTGAAGAAAGAGAAACAAGAGACGAAATGAAGATGCACAGTCGCCTCTCGGTTTTATGGACAAAGGCTGGCAAAAAAGGCATGTGGCGGCCTCGCATTAGTTATGGAACAGAGCGACTCTTCGATTTCCTGCTTAAACCAAGGAGCGATCTCCATCGCATACGTGTAGTGGATCCATGTGCACTTGGAAGACGCGATCCCATGCACGTGCCCCGTTCAATCGCGCGGCTAACCTGACCAAGTTAGCTTGTCTAAGCATAAAAATTGTCTGCTCCTACGGCCAAGCAAACACATTCTAGCACTTCACCCATTTGGGATGCCCTCCCGACCAAACAGAGAGACTAGATGTAGCACCTAGCCCTTGGGCCCTATGACAAACATCGTCGAAAAGTTAGAGCACCAAGTTACTCGGTCATCCCGACCGGGCGAACCAATTACGAGTGGGAAGTGCACATAGACCTTCTCATTCGGATTCGATCAATCGGCCTTAGGCCCTACCACTGGAATGACCCTATCACACTCTACTCGCCTCGATAGACCAACTGATGAAACCTGCATAGGACATCTCGCACACCAACTCAGTCGGCTCGATACATTGACTGATGACACCTTAATGGGACATCTCACACACCCAACCATTTGACCCGATACACTGAGTGAGGATAGGCTTCGCATATCTTCCCAATTGGGAGGACATACCGAGTGAGGATATTTCGAGCAGATTTTCTCATGCTCCCCCTCGATCCGATACACTGTGTGAGTCTAACAAGGTCAATTCCACTCCCTTACTCGATTAGATACGCAGAGTGTGTTCATGACGATGTTTCACCTTCATCTGCTTAACCTGGCATACCGAATGCATCACCGATAACAAAAGCTATACTATTCATTCCCGAAAACGGAGAAACAACACGTTCACAAGTTCAATCGATCGGTCGCGAAGGTCGACTAGATACACCTCTACACAATGCCTATTCTCTAAGCTAAGCACTCCTTAACTTAGAGAGTGGGGGGCAAATTGTTAGGGCCAAAAAATGTCCTCGACCCAAATAGGCCCAAAGACGAAGACACCTTCAACAAAGCTGGAAGCTAGGGCCCAATTTCGATTTGGCCCATAACAAAGTTTTGTAGATTAGGTCCGTTCGGTATGCCTACCTAGTTGTTTACCATTTGGACCTAATCAGCAGAGGCCCGATTTGTTTAGGCCTTATTGCCTATTCATCTGGGCCCAGGCCCTATGATCCTAGAACACCTTCTAGACTTAAGATCTACTTGGAACCCAGGGTCGCCTACGTACTCCGAGACTATCTGAACTCTACTAAAGAGGTCTATCACTACCAAAGAGGTCTATCACTACCCTAATTCATCTAGGATCCGTATCCTAGACACGTTGGGACTCCCTTTCCTACTGAGGTAAAGGAGCCAAAGGCTCCACTCTTTCACAAAACCACAACTCCAAGGACTCGCAGTCCCACCAGGATTCGAAGACCCCGTAAACGCTATTTAAATAAAGGCAGCCTTCTCACAAGGGGCAGACACAGACACATTACACCTTCAAACCTCGGAGTTCTCACTCTTAAGAACTTCGCATTACAACTGTAGTTATAGTCTCCGACTAGACTTTTGGTAACCTTTTCTCTCTCTAACCCTTACTAACTTAGCCTCACTTAGCCTTGCTGACTTGAGCATCGGAGTGCCTATGGTAAACACCACCCCGGTATTTTCTATCAGCTTCACACTTGTTTTCTTGCCTGTACAGGTGTAGCAGATCGCTAGTGGCCTCAACCTCACGGGATCAGTCTCTATTTTGGTAAAGGTAGATTTTTGCATCTACACTTATAAAGCTTTTTATTTGTCAAGCACAGTTTCATATTGTTAAGAGATCATACAACAAAAAATATATTTTGAGAGTAAAAAACAAAGAACAGAAATCTCAATAGAAAAATGCACGATATTTATATGGTTCGAAATAACTCATACATTCATGGATGAGAGAGAAATCTACTATAGTTTTGTTAACACAATATCAGTGCATAATTAATAGAGTAAAAACGATCTTATTTTCTAGCAGTGCTCAACTTGGCACCTAGAGCAAAAACAATCCCAATTACTCTCAACCTAGTATTCTTATATTCTCATAATCTTGAATTGGTTCTGACCATTTTATAGGTAATATATAAGCTATTCTACCCTTGAATTGGTCCTGACCCTATATTTATAGATTATATATGAGATAATCAACTCATGATAGGAATCTTATTCTATTCCTTAAAAAAAAAAAAAAAAAGACTCTCATACTCTATTCTTATTCACAATTGCATTCTTTTAAAATAATTTTCCTAGCAAGATGCAATTTTACAAGAAAATAAATAAGAAAACGAGCCACAATATCCAAACACAAACATTGTTCTATTTTTTTTTTTTTTTTTTTTTGAAGTATCTTGATGAAATTGGTCCAAAATAGCAAAAAAAAAGGAAAAAAAATATATCAACATTATTAAAAGATCGAACAAAATTTTCTTGCCATTTTGAGTTTCATATAAACTAGGAATTGTTCAATGGTATGCAAGAGTACCCCTAAAAAAATTGAGAAATAATCAATAACAAACTATTGCAACACAAATATTCAAGCAAATTTATACATAAATTCATGACATTTATTCGCGATAATTCAATGACTTAAAAAATTGTTTAGTTGACATTAGAAATAATTAACTCTAACTTCTCATTTAAGTCCATTGCATTACATTGAATCAAAAACTACAAATTTGTGTTACGATAGCGTAAACCATCTTATAATATCAATGTAATTGCACTAAGTTTTTCTTGAAATAAAAAAACCTAATAATAATAATAATAATAATAATAATAATAATAATAATTATTATTATTATTATTATTATTCTTATAAGTTATCCAAAGACTTTTTTTTTATTGATTTGGAATCAGGGAAATTAACAATTAGGCGTGAAATATATAACAAAACACATGTTAAAAGATCATTATCGTTATTAAAAACTTTTTAAAGAATAAAATAAAAAATGTTATATTAAATTAATAGCAATGCTACAGACACCAGAAAAGGGTACCGAAAAATTGCACCAAACTATGTGGCCTCTGACTCGGACGTCGCCACGTAGGACACGATAAAAGAATTTCATAAATGGATGGCCTTCCAACATTTTTGGACGGTCATCCATACTTCGTGAACGGCCATTCATTCAGGAATGGACGATGGTCCATAACAAATATTTAAAAATAAGCACACTAGATGGACACCTATCCATCTAATGTGGACGACCGTCCCTATAAAATGGACGGCCATCCACAATAGATGGACTGGCGTCCATTTAGTGTTAAAATATTTTTTATAAAAAATAAAAACAAAAAAACATTGGATGGACGACCGTTCACAATAGATGGACTGGTGTCCATAAGCAATACAATTTTTTTTTTTTTTTTTTTAAATGAAAACAAAAAATTAGATGGATGGCCGTCCACATGAGATGGACTAGCGTCCATGTTATGTTAAAATTTTTAAAATTTTAACTTCTTCCTACTTTGTTTAGGGGAACATTGTTTGCTCTCATTGGGTCAATATGTGAGTGCCCAAGGGCAGGATCAAGTATTTGACCATGCATCAACCGCTCAAAAAGCACCTGTCGAGCTTGTGATTGCTGTCGCTCCTGCAAAAGCTTTTGTTGTTGATGAAACTGCTATTGTTGCTGCAATTGATGATGTTGAAGTTCAAGCTGACGCTGTTGTTGCAGATGAAGGGTCAAAAGATGTTCCATATCTAGAGCTGGATGGTTTGCTAACCGTTGTTGATGAATCAGATTCTGATTTGGCAACTGTTCTAAAATTGATTCATTCAGGCATGTAGCAGGAAACATATTTCACCATTGGAGCTGCTGTTGCTACAATTATTTAGACAAAAGCTGCTCCGCTAGATCAAAATGGTTGGATTCCTGTTCCATGCGTTGCATATGGTGAGTAGCCATAGGATCTTGATACACAATGGGGTCAGCAAGTATGTTTTTTCTATAAATATCCGACTATGTCTCTGCAGCAAGAGTTGGATTAGCCATTGCACCGTATGGAGCAGTCATTCCCACACCAAAAGGCACATTTGTAGGTCTTGTGTGAGTTCCTTCGAGTTCCGACCATAGGAAGCCAAAAGGGTGCAACTTATTATCATTCTGAATTGCAATGCTAGAATTTATTAACTCAGTTGGACGAGAGGGTTGGACACTAGTATCATGAATGTTCTTGGAAGACTTTACAATAGGATATCCAGTATTCCCTGTTGATAAAATACGATGGACGGCAGTCCATCTCATGCGGACGGTCGTCCCTATAAGATGGACCACCATCCACAACAGATGGACGGGTGTCCATCTACTGTACTTTTATTTATTTTTATTTTTTTAAATACTTTTTATGGACCCTCGTCCATTCCACTATGAACGACCATCCAGGAAGTATGGACGACTATCCAAAACTGTTGGACGACCGTCCATTTATGTTAGTATTCTATCATCAAACGTGGCGACGTCCACGTATTTCGTGCAACTGTTCGATACCAATCTTTCGGTGGATATAGCATTTTTGTTATATTAAATGATAAAAGTATGAGTATTGTTATTTGAAACCCGTTAAAACTCATTGTAAACCCCGTTTTTAATAAAATTTATTCCAAAAACCTTCGTATTTTCTACCTAACAAAGCAATCGTTACTTCTGGCAAAAAATGTGGATCGGATCCAATCAATTTCACAAGAAGTTCTATCCAATCCAATCCAATCCAATCTAATCTTAGAATCTAAAAATGGATTGGATTAGACTATATTTTGTGAATAAGGGATTGGATAATGGATTTGTAAACAGCTAATTTTATAGACAAATATATCCAAACACAATACTTCAAATTACAAAATAAAATTAAATCAACATTTAATAAATTAAATAAATAATTTCATAATATATTTATGAATTAAAAAAAATATAAAAATATACTATGTTATTGGGACTAGCGGTACATACGAATTGAACCGAGCCGAATACTATTGTGCTTGAGTTCAATTCGTCAAAAATATACAGAGTTCAAATCCTCAAAAATCTACTAAGCTCGAGCTCGAGAGGGATGTTGAGCTTGAGCTCGAGAGGGGTTGGTATGCTGAGCTTTATTCAAGCTCAAGCTCAAATTCGAGCTCGAGTTAGGAGACAGAGCCTATTCATCGAAATTGGGATCCAGACATAACATCTAACACCATCTCTCTAGCATTTTTTCCCGTAGAGCTTAAAAAAAAAAAAAAAAAAACACAAAAATCTAACACCAATTTAAGTTTGTTGATGCAGTGGTTTTAATGGATTTTGATTAGTAAAATGGAGACGTAGTGTTGTGGGGGATGAAGAAGAAGAAAAGAAAGAGAAAAGAAATGAGTTGGCAGATGAAAAAGAAGAAACTAGAAATTATGGAATTTTATCAATTTTATATGCAAAATTATAAATTACATACCCTCTAGTAGTTGCAAAACTTGCATATACCCCCCGATCAAGTTTGATTAAGCTTGCGAGTTGCTCAAGCTGAATATCGGGGAGCTCAATCTCGGCTCGGCTCAAAACTTGAAAGACTCCAACTCGAGCTTGACCCAGTAGATTGGGCTCGCCTCGGTTACACATTTAATTGGAACCATTGCAATGGATGACTATTGGTCAAATCACCATTGACCGACAGTCAGCAATGACAATTTGAAGCCATAATTGATCCCATCAGAACTTGAAACTTTGATCTATAGGAATCAAGTGATTCCACTAGATTTGAAGCTTATTCATGCCACAAGAGGTGGCGATATATTTAATCACCTTGTGCAACCTAAACAAGCATTGGAATCCGATGATTTCACTGAATTCCTATGGATGGGGAGTTACAGGTCTTGATGGGATCGATTGTATCTGCAACTCGTCATAGTTGACTAGTGCTGATAGCTGATGAACAATTGACCACCGTCGACCAGATTAATATTTTAATTTTTTTTTCTAAATTAATTGATTAGTAGTTTATATAAAAATATTTTTAGTACATTTTTAAATACTTATCAAAATACAATTTTGGATTTGAATATTGGATATCTATAACCCAAATTCAATCTATTTTCAGTCTATTCTATCTAGAACAATTTAAAATACTAGCATTAACCTCTTGATTCTAATAGACATAATAGAGGAATTGATGGTCAAAGTGTAGAAGAGGAATTGCACATCACCATCCCCCACCCCTACATTGTCATTCCCAGCTCCTCGCCATCCTCCCATCCCAACCCACACCACACCTTCATTGTCATCCTCCGCTTCACCATCTGTTAATGATGCCCATTTTTGCTAAATTCAGTCAAATCTAGGGGGTTAATCTTAATTTTTAAAATGGATGAACCTAGACATAGTGGAAAAAATCCACAAAGTGATCTAAGATGCTGTGTCATATCAAATATAGTTACTATCACTCTATCACCTCTTATCTTTGTCTGTGTTATGATTATCTATTATAATTTATCTCCCTTTGGCATGTCCTTTGGAGAATTTTGTTGTTATTATTATTGTTGTTGTTGTTGATGGTAAATTTTGGTTTGTGTTTGTTTTGTTTACAACTCGAAGCCTGTTGGAAATTATTGATGCAAAAATCTGTATTAGGCTCCCGACTGACCTAATAGCATTATAGCAAAAGGTTACGCCCTAAGGCCCAACTGCGGTTGGCCCAATAGCAAATGACTTCATGCCACAACCCAACTTCGGTTTGGCTTATGCCAAAAGCCCAACTTTGGTTGGCCTGAAAGCTTAAGGCTTAGTGTCATAGCCCAACTCCAGCTGGGCCCATATCAAAGCCTTTTCTGTTAAAGGACCATTTACATTCTATAAGAAGGACAACTCTATGGGCTGACCCATTCTACGAGCTGGTCCACACCACGAGTTAACCTACTTCACAAGTTGGGATACTTTACAAGTTGGATCACTTTACCATCAAGGCTAACCTACAATTTGGGCCACTCCACGAGTTGAGCCTTTCTATTGGCTCCAACTCATTAGTCTACACTCATCCTACAATTGGACTTTTAGTCTATTAAATATCCTAGTTCATCCAAGACTTCTAGTCTTACATGAACTAGTACCCCTAGATTAGCACTACAAGTTTCATGTTTACTCAAACTCTTATTGTGAGAACACATAGTTCTACAAGGACTCAAGCTTCCTTGGCTCACTAAATAAATAGAGGTCAATCACCTTATTATTCATTCAATCATAACCACTGATAAGTTGCATAATTTGAGGGTTTTTAGGGATGTTTTGATGTCAGTTTAGTTAACTTCTCATTTGTTTCCTTTGTTTTGATGTTTGTTTTTGTTAAGTTTGAGATATGAATGGTTACCTATTGATTTGGATAACTTTTGTGTTTTTTTAGGCTTTGATTGAGTTGATTGGAGTATTGGAATGAAATTGGGACTTAAAGCTTGAAGAAGTTGAGATTACCTAACATTCTTGAAGGCCATGGCCATGCCTTGGTAGTTCACCATGGCCATAGTGAACGAACAAAGCGAAAACAAAGAGACCAGGAAGTACCACGACCTAGGCTGTGGTGACTTAAATTTGGCCACGGCCAGGGTTGTGGCAGACACTATTAGGGCATTTTTATCAGTTTTTCTTTCCTTTTTCACTTAGGACTATTTTGGGTATTTAAGTAAAATTGAGATCAGTTGTCAAGGGACGAATTTTGCATATTTTTTAGAGGTGAAGACGCATTCTTGAGGCTTGAAGACTAAAGATCAGATTTAAGAGTTTGATTTTTGTTTTTTTTTTTCAAGTCTGAATATGTTTTCCTTCTTCTCTATTTATTTCTTTGTTCTTAGGATGGAGTAAATGTCTTTTGTTAGGGGAGGATGGAACCCTAATTATGTTTTGAACAATTTTTATTCTTAATACCAGATTTATGCTTATGAATTTGTGCAAGAGTTTAGGTTTAATGCTTTATGAATGTTGGATTGATTCAATTACCTTAATGATGTTTCGAATTGAGAAGTTAGGGTTTATTGCTTAATTCATATTCATAATTGTTATATAGGAATAACATTACACAACATATTGAAACTAGAAGTAATCGAATAGAGATTCTAGGATTAATTTGTGGTCCATCTAATTCATAACCGAATAGGGTGAATTAGTCATAAGGGATCGATAAATTTATGCTTCTTAATTTCAGAGCAACCGAATAGGGATCTGTATTAAGTTAAATATTATGCCTGAATAAGGATGATTGGCCTTAGAAGAATCCTACCAATTCATATCACAAACAGGTATTAAGAGTGGTTGTCAAGCATAATTAGGGGGAAATTTGTACCCTAGCTTCATTAATATTGCAAAGTTCTTCACATTGTTTATTTGTTCAATTTAGTTATTTTTAATCCATTAGTTTTACACTCTAAACTTTTGTTTTCCCAAATAACATTAGGTAGTTTTAGGTAATTACGAATAATTGCTTTGATCTTTGTGGGACGATACTCAACTCATCACTTTATTACTTGAACACGACTAATGCACTTGCTAAGGTTGATTTAGTCGCATCAAGTTTTTGGCACATTTGCCAGGGATCATCAGATTGTTTGTGATTATTCTAAGATTACTTGTTACTTTGAGATTTTTTTTTTTATTTTGTTTGTTTTTTTTTTATTGGAAACCAATAGGTGTTTCTGCTAGTGTATGACCAGAGTTTTTGGAAAGATTTTACTAGCATTTGATCCTAAGATAGAGCACACTTTTCACGCAAGAAAGAGAGCAATCAAAAGGGAGATCATGGGTGATCATGGTAACCAAAATGATGGAACACCACCATCAACTCGTACATTGAATGAGTACTCAACCCCATATCTAAATGGAGCAACATCGAGCATTCGACGACCAGTGATCAATGCCAACAACTTTGAGATAAAGCCAACAATCATCCAGATGTTTCAACAGTTAGTGCAGTTTGGTGGTTTGGCACGTGAAGATCCCAACTTACATATTGCAAATTTCCTAGAGATTTGAGATACTTTTAAGCACAATGGAGTTTTTGACGAAGCTATAAGACTAAGATTGTTCCCATTTTCATTAAGAGACAAAGCTAAGAGTTGGTTGACCTCATTACCAGCAGGCTCAATTACAACCTGGGAGTAAATGACACAAAAATTCCTGAGTAGGTATTTTTCTCCTGCAAAGACTACACAATTGCGTAATGATATTACTATGTTTGTGCAGGTGGATACAGAGTCACTATACAAAGCATGGGAAAGGTTCAAAGACATGCTCCATGTCCCTACCATGAATTATCGGTTTAGCTGCAAGTCCAAACGTTCTATAATGATCTTAATAGTGAAGTTCGAAATATGATCAATGTTGTTGCGGGTGGTACTTTAGGTAAGAAGACAACAGAACAAGCTTATGAATTGCTAGAGGAAATCGCTTCAAACTCTTATCAATGGCTGATAGAGAGGTTGCCTGTGAGAAGAACGTCGGGTGTTCATAACATAGATGCTATCACTGTAACGCCCCACTCGAGGTACGTAGCTAATGTTTATTGTTTTGCTCTTATTTGAGTTGGTATATTGTTAATATGGTTTGGTTGGCCCTTGGTTGAATTGATGTTGTGAGTTGGTTGAGTGGTTGCCCTGAAATTGTAAAGACTTGGTGAAATCTTGGTGTTACAGACTTTGCCGGGGCGAAGAATGATCTTCGCCGCAGCGATGAGGTCCTG
Source organism: Pistacia vera (assembly GCF_008641045.1). Lineage (NCBI taxonomy): Eukaryota > Viridiplantae > Streptophyta > Magnoliopsida > Sapindales > Anacardiaceae > Pistacia > Pistacia vera. The sequence continues at coordinate 36,713 of NW_022196485.1, forward strand.
TAACCTACAGTGTAGGTTTTATGACTTTTCGCCGCGGCGAAGAAAAAGTCTTTGCCGCGGCGAAGAGCCGACAAAAATGTGTAATAAGTTTCTAGAGAATTCTTTCCGTAGGGGCATAGTGGCCATTCTACCCTTAATTGGCAGGAAAAGTGGGGAATGAAATGTAAGAAAATTTCATGGAGAATGTGTTGGTATTGGGGGTGTGAGTGTAATGAATCAAAGGACAAGGATGAAATTTCCAAGAAAGAGCAAGGGCAAAATGGGAAACAATGTTTATAATATGAGTTAATAATGGTTTGGTCTTAGTAAGCCTTTCATTCTTCTTCTTCCATCGCCATACCCATCCATCATTTTCTCTTAACTTATCCTTCAGCCTTTCAAGGATTTTGAAGAGCTTTTAAGTAGTTTTTTTGTAGAGAGTTGATCTAATGCATCCTAAGGTAAAGATCCTTGCTCTAGATGTGAAATTTAACTATAAAGGTGTTAAGGTCTTATTGTGTTATTGTTTAAAGCCTTAAAGGTGTAGAGAAAAGACATCTACCAACGGAAAAGAGAAGTGCTAGTGGAATCACACCATCACAAGGTAAGTAAATCCAACCCAAGCTAAAGATTAAGAAATCCTTGAGTAAAGATTTCTTTATGCATGTATATATTATGCTTGTTGAGAAAATTGAGTTGAGATATATACTTATTGAGAAATTGAGTTGAGATGAGAATTTATGTTATATTTGTTGGATACACTTACTTTATGAGAAGTGTTGATGTGTGATGAGTTTGAGATGAAGTTGGAGGAGATTGAGTTATTTTTTTGGGAGTGTTCTTCTATGATAGGAACTATGTCCATAGAAGAGAGCTTCCTCCCATTTTGGATGGTTAAAAAGAAAAGTAGAGGTGTAGTTAAAGAAGAGTTTTTGTATGCACATGAGTTGTTTGATGAAATGCCTAAGAGAAGTATGAGCATGAATAGTGAGCCTTAATTCTTGCAACATTGCATATTGGCATTTCCTAAATGCATTAATGAGCATGAACCATCCATATGCATTAATTGTGCATTTGAGAAGTAGCTTGAGAAAGAGTAGAGAATTTTGAGTATAAGCTACACTATGAGTAACAGCTTCAGAAAGAGTAGAGAACTTTGTGAATAAACTACTCTAAGAGTAAGAGAGAATAAACAAAAGAAGAGAATAGAGTAGGATGTACGATGGGGAACCCGTGAGTGATGAGTAAAGTCACGAAGAGTGGAACATAAAGTTCCAGCCATGCCTCCGGTAAGATGGGGTCGTGACTGTCACGAAGAGTGGAATATGAGGTTCCAACCGTGCCTTCGGTAAGAAGGGGCCGTGACATTCGAGAGATAGAGAAAAAGAATATACACTCGCATGGCCAAGGGTTCCGAATCCATGCATAACCGAGTCCGATTGGTAGAGAATGAGTAGAAGTCACGTAGAGCGGGAGATTTCCCGGCCGTGCCTCCGGTAAGATGGGGCCGTGACATTCAAATGACCAAGAATGAGAAACCATAAGAAAGAACAGAGAAAGAGAATGAGTAGAGTCATGAAGAGTGGGATGAGTTCCCAGCCGTGCCTCCGATAAGATGAGGCCATGACATACACCAGAGAGTGTATAGAAAATAGTATGAGAAAGAGAAACAGAAAGAGAAAATAGAGAGAATCATGAAAGAGAAACAAAAGGAGAAAAGAGAAGAGTGTAAGGAAAGAATTAAGAGAAAGAGTTACGGGGATAGACGAGTAGAGGATTTACTTATTGAGCATTAGTTGTGATCACCCTATTGTTTTTCTATGTTTTGTAGGATCTAGGTAAGGACGCGGTTGGATGGACGTCGACAAGCGAGAAGGAATAGCTACACTGTCCACCACATTTTTCACTACTTTTGTATATGATACTAATTTTTGTGTAAAGAGTATGTACATTGAATAAAAGAAAAATTTGGGCCCAATTACTTTACTATGTACACATATTTTATTATATATATATCTATGTGTATTCTAGTATAAAGCAGTTATTACAATCACGGTTTTGACAGCACAAATGCAGGTGTTAAATAAGAAGATTGATGGACTTCAAATGCAAAAACCTGCAATAGTTGCTTTTATGTGTGATTTTTGTGGCGAAGATCACCCTAACCATGAGTGTCAATCAGGTAACATGTTTGCTGTTAATTCTATGCCTGATCAAGCTAACTATGTTTCAAATTTTCGCAGGCCTAATAATAATCCATATAGTGAAACATATAATCTAGGGTGGAGGAATCACCCAAATTTCTCTTGGAGTAACAACAATCAAGTGAAACCTCCACCACCAAGTTTTCAATCTCAAGAGAAGAAATCAAATTTAGAGGAGATGATGGTGAAGTTCTTGAGTACTACAGAAACAAGAATTTAGAATCAAGAGGTTTCCATCAAGAATTTAGAAGCTCAAATTGGCTAGTTGGCCAATATCATTTCGGGTAGACAGCAAAGGCATTTAGCGAGTGGACACAGAAAGGAACCGAAGGAGTTATGTAAGGCCATAACGTTGAGGGATGAAAAGGTGATTGGTGAAGAAGAATCACAAAAGAAGGCAAAAAATGAAGCAAAGTTACCAGTCTCTATGAGAGAAAAGAAAGCGAATTCAACAAAGAGACAGAGACTAGGGTAAAGGAAATTGCAAGAGGTAAAGGAAAAGATACGTCAATTATGATTCTATTGTTGTTGAAAAGATGTATTAATTTCCTATCCCGATATAATTAGAAAGGGTAAAACTGGATGAACAATTTTCAAAGTTTTTAGAGGTCTGTAAGAAATTGCAAATAAATATTCCATTTGCTGAAGCTTTAGCACAGATGCCTAGTATGCAAAGTTCTTAAAATACATCCTTCTAACAAGTGGAAGATCGAGGAGCATGGAACAGTTATGCTCACTGAAGAAGTAGTGCCATACTACAAATAAATTACCTCATAAACTGAGAGATCTAGGGAGTTTTACTATACCTTGTGCATAGCGATTCATTCTTGATAAAGCATGTGTGATTTAGGTGCTAGTAATAATTTAATGCCTTTATCGATTTCAAGAAGCTAGGACTTGGAGAAGTGAAAGAGACGAACATGTCGCTCCAGCTTGTGATAGATCAATCAAACGACCTAAAGGCATTGTTGAAGACATTTTGTAAAGGTCGACAAATTATCTTTCCGGTGGACTTCATAGTTCTTGATATGGAGGAGGATGGGAGCTGCCTAATTTTGGGACGTCATTTTTTTGGACAGCTGTGCTTTGATAGATTGCAATAAGGAAAATTAATTCTAAGACTAAATGATGAAGAATAGTGTTGATGTCCATAAAGCGATGAAAAAATCCTACTGCTTTTATATTGTATCTTGTTTTCACTCTGATAGTTTTTGGTGAGATGTAGGTGATCACAAAGAAGAAGTTTTGTAGAAGGACTCTTTAGAGAGATGTTAATGGAGTCAAGCACAACAGAAGATGAAGACCGTGCTTGAGAGAAGAAGCTGAAGCGTTAGAGAATGCATCTGATTGTAATATAGGAGCTAAAGGAGGATTGCATAAAACTCCCATGAGGCTGCTAAACTTGAACTTAAACGTCTTCTTCACATTTAAATATGCTTTCTAGATAAAGTGCTACCTTGTGATTATTTCTGCATCTTTGCAGATTTGGGTAGATCACTGCTAGACATTTGAGGAAGCACAGAGGCTATGGGATGGACAATTGTTGATATCAAGGGAAAGCCCTTCCATTGCCGCATAAGATCCTCATGGAGAGAATTTCAAGCCAACAATACAACCACAAAGGAGATTAAATCCTACCATGCAAGAAGTGGTACGAAAGGAAGGGGTAAAAATTACTCGATGCAGGTGTTATTATTATCTCTGATAGTAATTGGGTTAGTCCTATGCAAGTAGTGCTAAGAAAGGGGGAATGACTATAGTGAAGAATGAAAATAATGAGCTTATCCCCACTAGGATGGTAACTGGATGGGTGTGTGTAGAGACTATAGACGTAAATTCTGCCACTAGAAAAGACCAATTCCCATTGCCATTATTGATCAGAGTTGGTGAGATTAGTGGGCAATAAAATTACTGTTTCTTGATGGCTATTCTGGTTATTATCAAAATTCCTATTGCTCTAAAAACCAAGAGAAAACAACATTTACTTGTCCTTGTGGCACGTTCACTTATCGACGTATGCCATTTGGTTTATGTAATGCACCAGCTACTTTCCAATGTTGCATGATGGCAATTTCTCTGACATGACTGATTTTTTTGGAAATTTTCATGGATGATTTTTGTTGTATGGACTAACCTTTGAATCTTGTTTGCGAAATCTTGCGTACTTTTACAGCAGTGAGGAATCAAATCGTGTGCTGAATTGGGAGAATGCATTTTACGATATGACGTATCGTGCTTGGAACACAGATCGTTGAGCGAGGGATTGAGGTCAATAAAGCAAAAGTGGAAGTGATTGAAAAATTACCTCCCCCAACAACGGTTTGAGTAGTCAGAAGTTTCCTTGGCCATGCGGGATTTTATAGAAGATTTATTAAAGATTTCTCAAAAATTGCAGACCTCATCTAATCTTCTTGCCAAGGATATAAAATTTACTTTGATTTTGAATGTTTGCAGGCCTTTAATTTGCTAAAGGAGAAGCTAGTGACAGCACCATAGTGGTCGCACCAGATTGGAATAACCCCTTTGAAATTATATGTGACGCGAGTGACTATGCCATCGGTGCTGCTCTCGGTCAAAGGAAAGACAAAATGTTTCAAGTCATATCCTATGCTAGTCATACCTTAAATGGTCCGCAACGAACTACACAACAATCGAGAAAGAATTACTAGCAGTGGTCTTTGCATTTGAGAAGTTTAGATCCTACCTCATAGGCACAAATCCATAGTCTACACTGATCACGCAGCTCTATGAATCTCTTTGCTAAGAAGGTGCCAAACCACGCCTTATCAGATGGGTCCTTCTACTCAAGAGTTGATTTAGAGATTAAAGATCGAAAGGGGACAGAAAATCAAGTGTGATCATTTGTCCCAACTAGATAATCAATCTTGAAGAGGGAGATATTAGTGTAAAATTCCTGATGAGCGGAATTCTATATCTTAACTCTTCTTTTTCTAAATCTCCATGGTTTGCTGATTTGGCAATTTTTTTACAGGAGGCTGGATCCAAAGCATTTTACATTCCAGCAAAGGAAGAAATTGGCTAATGTAAATATTTTGTGGGAAGACCCTTACTTGTACAAACTATGTGCAGATCAAGTTGTTCGATAATGTGTGTCGGAAGAAGAGATTGGAGACTATTTGAGCCATTGCCATGATAAAGAAACCGAAGGGCATTTCAGGGCTAATTGCACAGCGGTAAAGGTGTTGCAATCAGGGTTTTATTGGCCCACTGTGTTCGGGATGCTCAAAGGTATGTATCCTCTTGTGATCATGTCAAAGAACAGGTAATCTTTCTAAGAAAGATGAGATGCCTTTAAATAATATTTGGTATGTGAAATTTTTTATATTTGGGTATGATTTCATGGGACCGTTTCCATATCGTATGGAAACACTTTTATACTTGTGGCAGTAGATTAGTTTCTACATGGGTGGAGGCAATGCCACCAAAACTAATGATTCTAGAACGTACCCAAATTCCTGGCGGAATATTTTCACTAGATATGGAACTCCTAGGGCAATCATTAGTGATGGTGGGAACATTTTGTAATCACCTATTTAATGCACTCTTAGAAATATGGAGTCACACACAAGGTAGCCATTCCCTACCATGCCAAATTAGTGGTCAAGTAGAGGTCTTCATAGGAGCTAAAACGAATTTTAGAAAAGACCGTTTGTGCTCTAGAAAAGATTGGCGACAATGTTAAACAATGCTTTATGGGCATATAGGACAGCCTTTAAAAAACCTATAGGTATGTCCCTTATAGGTTAGTATTTGATAAAGCATTTCACCTACTAGTAGAATTAGAGCAAAAGCTTATGGGCTACTAAATTTTTGAATTTGATGTGCAAGTAGCAGGTGCTAAATGTCTTTTGCAGGTGAGTGAGCTAGATGAATTTTGTCATTGGAAATATGAGGTGCTAGTTTGTACAAGGAGAAGACAAAGAGATGGATGATAGGCACATTGTGAAAGGGAGTTCGAGCCGGGACAACAAGTTCTTCTTTACAATAGTCATTTCGTCTTTTCACAGGAAAGCTGAAATCAAGATGGACGAGTCCATTGAGGTAGTAACACCTTGGAGCAATTGAGATCCACCGTAGAAGACAGGTGAAAGTTATGGACACCACTTGAAGCACTAGTGTGGAGGACGTTTCGATCAAACATCGCGTCTGTCCAGTTTCTTGAATGAAGAAAGTGGAGAAAGTCAAGCTAACGACTCTAAATTAGAACTATAATTTTTTCTCTTTCTCTTCTTTCTACAATATTTTATTTTGTTTGATTTTGTTTTATTTGTTTTGTTATCGTTGGAACAGGAATAAGTTTGGGGGAAGCTTAAGTGATAGAAGAATAAGACAATTTTGAGCAGAATAAAACATAGGCTACCCTGTGTATTTTACACAATCGTGGCCATGTTAAAGATAAAAAGCTTGCAGATTCCAGCCTTCACCATGGGTACCCCGTGTCATTTTACACAGCCGTGGCCATGTGCAAAAAAAAAATAATAAAAAAATCTCTTCTTTTTCAGGGAGTTTCTATCTTTTATTTTCCATATTTTCTGTTTCGTTTTTGTTTTTCATGCATTGAGGACATTGCATTCTTTAAGTTTAGGGGGAGGGGCAGTTTGATGTGTTGCATTGTTGTTTGGTTGTGTTGCATTGTTGATAGTCTGTTTCTTTAGTTTGGTGGGTATGTTTTAGGAAGTGTTTATTTTATTTGTGTGTTTTTGGCTTGTATTTTGATTGGTTGCCTGCTGGTTATTATGCTGTTGCTTTTGATACTATCCCGAACAAAACTTTGTGATATCCCTAAAGAAAAAAAAATTGCTTTTTGTGATGAACTTGTAATCAATTGGAGTAGTAGTAGTAGTATCAAGTCATTGAAAGGATTCAAACTTGCTCATATCTTTAGGAATGCTGAAGAGTATGCAATTTAGATGGTTCTGTAATCGGTTATACTTGACTTTGTTGTACTAGCCGAGCTTGTCTTCATCCCTACAAAAAAAAAAAAAAAAAAAAAAAAAAATGCATATCAGTCTGAAATAAATTAACTATGCTTTTGTTTGTTTTGAATGAACTACTCCGCTGTTTCAAGCTGCTTAGTAACCAAGAGTATTCATGGGCCCCATGTTTACTTTTGATCAAACTGTGGCTTGAAGTATGAGTATGCAAAGTACTTATGTGTTGTGACATTGTTGAGTAACTGGGGGCACTCATCACAAGTGTGCATTCGTGTAAAAGGTGATATGACAATCTGAGTAAGCAATTGAAAAAAAAAAAGAAGAAGAAGAAATAAGTAGGGTTGAGTATAAAGTCTTGGTGAGGCATGATCGGGTTGAGGAAACAATAGATTGTAGAATTAGCTGGGTTGTATGTTGGTAGCATGGATATTATTTAAAGCATGTTTGCTTTCTTCCTTTATTTTGGGAATGCTACGAATCCTTGAAGAGTGTTGAGTTTATTTTTCTGATATTTTCTTTCCAAGGAAGAGCAAAGGATTAAGTGGGGGAGTTGATAAGTTGCATAATTTGAGGTTTTTTAGGGTTGTTTTGATGTTAGTTTAGTTAACTTCTCATTTGTTTCTTAGTTTTGATGTTTGTTTTTGTTAACACTCTTTCTAGCTTACTAAGTTCTTGCTCCCAAGACCACCACAGTTCCCCGCTATAGAGTCAGTTCCAACTATTCTATGTCGGTAATTGCTGTAGAGCCAAGTTCTGCCCACTCTACGTCGATAAGTCGCACCCTAGCTTCACATTTGGTAAATTCTTTCCGTTCTCAATCTTACTAATTAAATATCTCACAACCATGCTGACTTGAGCGTCAGAGTGCCCATAGTCGACACTACACTATGTCGCCAAGTGCTTCACCTTCACTTTTCTTTGTCTCTGCACACGATAAATCCAAAGGACTTCCGAGAGATTTTACCATGCATCCGCAGAAATAATGTATTGGGATTGATTGAAAAACCATTGTCATGTGATAGGGAGGAAAAGGATCACACGTAATAGTCGTCTGAATCATTTATTTATTATTTTAGGTTTGGTGTTATAGGTATTTCTAAGTTGTGATTTATAAGCATGAGTTGTGAGAATAATTAAAGGACGGACCAACCATTAGTGGGAAAAGAAATGAAAAATTTTTCAATTAAGAAAGTACCGGATCCGATTAAAGATGTCTTTATTGAAGCCAATGGGCTTGTTACAAAGATCTGAAGTTCAGGGAACTATTTGAGCTCACTGCCGTTGGACTTATCAATGGCATGAAGAACGATGGAGGGAGAGACTTAGAAAACTACTAACCAAAAAAAAAAAAAAAAAAAAAAAAAAGGACATAGAAAACTTCATGCGTGAATTGAAGAGGAAATTCATCCCTATCTTCCAGGGATCGAGGTACTTCACCATGTTTTCTAGATATCTTGTCGCTTGAATTCATGGTAAAATTAAGGGAATTCAAGGCAACAATCAAGGCATTGACAGGGGGCAAAGAGGATTTCCACAAGGCTCTCTTGCAGTTCTTTGAATCAAGAGCAATGGTGAGGCTTTGGTAGTGATGTTCTGATGACGATACATTGGAGTCCTTGGAGTTAAGAAACTTTGAGGGGTTTGGTGTAAAACATAATAGCAAGAGAATTTTATTTGTTAAAAGTTTTATCAACCAAACCTTTTTTATTACTTTAAAAAAAAAATATTGGAAAGTTGATGCAATATTATATTATTACAAGTTTTACTCTTTGGTTATTTATTTTTGTTATCACTCTTCACTCTTCAAGCTTCAAGTCCATGTATTGCAGTGAAGGACAAGAAGAAATAAACACGTCGTTTTGAAGGGAAGATCTCATGGACCTCCCCCATAGTTTTGAAATTTGTGAGAGATTCTCTTTTCCTTGCATTTCACCCAACACACACCTATATAATATCTTTTATACAACATGATGCGGCAAAAGATGATTGACTGATTTAAATTAAAAATAAACTTTATCGATCATCTTTGTCATATCATATATAGAGAAAAGTTATATAAAAATGTTAGGTTGTAATATATTTCATCTTCCCATCCAGGGTTTAACTCTCAAAACTACATTTCTATTAAAGAATTTCTTAATACACTTTGTTATAAGCCAAAGTTTACAAGTTTCTTACAACATCAAAGTTACCATTTATCCCTCTAACACTAACAAAAATATACACACAGTCAGGGTAAACCGGTAAAGGGTTATCTAATAAAAAAGCCACTTTTTAGAGAAACAAAATTACCGTTTACCCCTCTAACGCTGTCAGAGTTAGGGTTAAGAGATATCTAGTGGAAAACACTTATTAGAAGACCAAAGTCACCATTTACATTCTCTAATACTAACAGTAAATAGTGAGCTAAGGGCAATGATACACTTTCAAACTTTAAAGATCTATTTATAAAAGGTGCAAAAATTGTCATCCGAATAATAAACTCGAAAATTTTAAGAGTAGTCAATGATATTCTTCCTTATAAACTATAACAAAATGTTTATTCTTCCTTTAAGATCTTCTCTAATTTGCGTTCTTGTGTCATGAGTCTTGGTTTTGGGGCAGTCAATAATCGTTTTCCTTAGTATATTCTCTTTGTTTAATAGATCTAAAATTTATATCAATTCACGTGAGAGTTCAAAAGAGAGGATACTAATTCTAATTTGAAACAACTAAAATATATCAGATTTGGTTTTGGATAGTATCTATACCTCTTCTTCTTCTCTAATTCTTTCATAACATATCTCTCTAAATGCATAATACGATTGATATTTGTAGAATTTTAATTTAATTAAACCACATTATTGGTCCTACACTTTTTAGTTTCATAATAATTGCTTAGAGCAGTTACATTATCTCATGGACAAATTATCTTTAATGGAAAGACAAAGGTTTTAAAACCCGGCTTGCACCAGTAATTCAATCGGTTCAACCAAGCCGGGTTAACAATTTCCACTGTTTATGAAACCCTAGATAGGAGGACATGATTGGTGAGCAATGGTGGCTGGGATGTTAGGGGTTTTGAAGAATAGGGGTCAGGAGTCTAAAGTGGCGACATAGGTGATTTCGATCGGTGAAACGACTGGAAATTGCAAAAAGCGTGGTGGCTTGCGATGATTAGGAAGCTATCGGTGAGCAATTGGTGGCTGGGAGTTAGGGGTTTGAAGTGGAAGGGCTAATGATTCTAAGGTGGTGATAGAGGCGATTTTCGGTGAGTGGAATGACTGAAAATCCACAAATTACGACGACGGCAACAGCAGAGGTTGTCGATGATTGGCAAGGCGAACAGAGTGGGGTGGGATGAGTTTTGGTAGGAGGCTGAGGGGAGTGTTTTTGTGGTGATGGGAAACTGTTGTTGATGCTAGAAATAGGCGTATTTGGCTTGGCTTGTAACTTCCGGTTTGCATTTGAGGGTTTTTTTTTTTTTTTGTAAGATTTCAAACTTGTAAGAATATATAATTTTTAGGGGTTGTTTTGGGATTTTAGACATTTCTACATGTTGCCCTCACGGTTTGACCCATTGGTCAAATTGTTCAAACGGTCAACCTGGGACTTGACTACTTTGCCGGGTTACACCGGGTGGGTTTTAAACCTTGGGAAAGACAACTGCCTATATAATGAGAGATGTTACATGTCCCCATTAAGGCAATTTTTAACCCAAAAACTATTGCATTAGAATTGTAGTTAATGGAAGACATTGTAAGACTTTGGGGAGACGGAAGCGTGAATTTGGAATTGATACAAAAAAAGTTCTATAACAATGGTTATGGCAGGAGGTTAGTATTAAATTAAATTTATTTCCGCAATATTCCATAAATATTTATAACATATGTACAATTGATAAATTGTGAATATATTCATATGTCCCCGGAATTGAAATTTAACAATATTCTCTCAAAGTATTGAACTACCCAAATTGTATTAATTAGTTCGTACCCATAAGATAACCATAAAAAAGAAACAGAGTAGACTGATTCTAAAATTAAAAAGAAACATTATTCAAAACATGTCAAAATCAGAATTTAAACCACTCTTCTACATAATATTCTTCTTCAAAGTTGCAATGTTTTCCCAAAAATCTTTTATTGAATTGTAATTTCCTGCATTAATTTAGGTGTAGCCAGCAGAGGATACCCCATTAATTTAAAGCTTCTAGATAGCTTCCTAAAAGTAACAGTCGGTGCCTACATTGCAACAACAACATTCAATTTGCAATAGTGATTTTTCATTATTTTATTGGTCCTGTTGTGCTGTTCTTGTTTGCTTCCAACCAAACAAGAACTTAGACTTTGTAGTTCTAATCAATAATCCTCACCCTTTTTCAACATCTCTATGCATTTTGAAATTACGTTTCTCCCATATTAGTCGACAGCAATTTCTTTTTATTTTGACTAATAAACTTCCTATTCTTCTAACATTTTTTTGGCTCCATTTGAAGGACACTCTCAATAATTATTAGACTAGACAAATTTGATTTCCCCCATTATTAATAATCCCATTTAAGTCATTAGTTGAAGATAAGTCTTTGAAGATTTTATAAATTTCTAAGGGACGGTGTCGGTTATATTAATTTTAGAATTTTAGAGAAAATTTTGGTTGATCTTTTAAGTCATTGGGATGTATTTGTATATTAATTAGATGAAATAAGATCTAAATAGCAAAATAAAATATACCATATAATAAAAAGTAAACAACTTTTTCCCACCCAAGGTTTGCCTTAACGACCCTTTCTCATCCCAAAAGTTTCATAATACCATTTTTTCATTCAAAGTTTATATTCCGTTAATATCCAAAATACATTTCATTTTTTCAGTTGATGTTCGACGAGTTACCTGAAGCTAGGATAAGAGGAATTTTGTAAAGTGAAGGCCGGTGGATCGAATGGTGATGACTGACAGATTAGATATTCGCCGTCGGAAATAAAATAAAAAAAAGAAACCCTAGCTTTGCGGTGACCAATAATTGACGAGAAATCAAGTACTAGAGTGAATGAGTTTTGTAGAGAGGAGACCAGAGGTTCAAATAGTGGTGACGGAGAGAATTTTTGTTGCTAAAATTGACTTTAAGTAATAACGAAATATTAACTTTGGGTGAAAAAAATAGTATTTTAGAGTTTTTTGGGTGAAAAAGTGTAATTGAGGCACACCTTGGGTGGGAAAAAGTCGTTTACTCTACAATAAGTACTCTATATATTTACGACCTCTAACATCTCTCCAACAAAGAGGTTTGTGCATACAAGACAAGACGTCTTCCGCATTTTGGGCAAAGAACAATCTTCCAATCAATATATTCTTATAATTGTTTATTCAATCTCTCTTGTAAAATTAAACAATACCTTAAATAAAAATAAAATAATGTGTGATTTCATTGTCTCTCATAATAGTCTTAATCAATTCATTTTCCCTTTATGTTATGGGATTTAAAATAAATCATCAAAAATATATAAATTAATAACAACTAAAGTCAATCAAAAGAGTGGAGTTGAAGTTTGTAATTATTGTGTCGTTCAATTCCCTTGAGGTTTTAATTTAGAATAGACACTTGTCACACTTCTACTAGTCCCATTATTTATTTAATCTCAAATTCTCAATCAACATTGAGTGGTAGAGAGGTATATACTTTGCTCCAGCAATAATTCATCAATAAATTAAGTCATACAATATTATAAGAAAGTAATTTTAGTTGAATCATTTAAAAAAAAAAATGTAATTCCTTGAATTAATGTAAAAAAGATAAGACTATTTATTATTGAAATTACAGCTAAAACACAAAATAATAAAAACAAAAGACTAATAAATGACAATCGATTTATTTTGGTTCGTTCTAGTAAAAAAATTATTGCATATCACGTCTGAAATAATTAACTATGCTTATTTGTTTGTTTTATGAACTACTCCGCTGTTTCAAGCTGCTTAGTAACCAAGAGTATTCATGAGCCCCATGTTTACTTTTGCATCAAACTGTGGCTTGAAGTAGAGTATGACAAAGTCTTTATTTGTTGTGACATTGTTGAGTAACTGGGGGCACTCATCACAAATGTGTGCATTCGTGTAAAAAGGTGATATGACATCTAGTAAGCAATTGAAAAAAAAAAAAAAAAAAATAAGTAGGGGTTGAGTATAAAGTCGTGTGGAGGCATGATCGGGTTGAGGAAAATAGTTGTAGAATTAGCTGGGTTGTATGTTTGGTAGCATGGATATTATTTAAAGCTTGTTTGCTTTCTTTTCCTTTATTTTGGGAATGCTACGAATCCTGAAGATTGTTGAGTTTATTTTTCTGATATTTTCTTACTCAAGGACGAGCAAAGGATTAAGTTTGGGGGAGTTGATAAGTTGCATAATTTGAGTGTTTTGGGTTGTTTTGATGTTGTTTAGTTAACTTCCATTTGTTTCCTTAGTTTTGATGTTTGTTTTTGTTAACCACTCTTTCTAGCTTCCTAAGTTCTTGCTCCCAAACCACCACAGTTCCCCGCTATAGAGTCAGTTCCACTATTCTATGTCGGTAATGCTGTAGAGCCAAGTTCTGCCCACTCTACGTCATAAGTCGCACCTAGCTTCACATTTGGTAAATTCTTTCCCTTCTCAATCTTACTAATTAAATATCTACACACCATGCTGACTTGAGCGTCAGAGTGCCCATAGTCACACACACTAATGTCGCCAAGTGCTTCACCTTCACTTTTCTTTGTCTCTGCACACGATCAAATCCAAAGGACTTCCGAGCAGATTTTACCATGCATCCGCAGAAATAATGTTATTGGATTGATTGAAAAACCATTGATTCATGTGATAGGGAGGAAGGTATCACTACGTAATAGTCGTCTGAAATCATTTATTTATTATTTAGGTTTGTTGTTAATAGGTAATTCTAATATGTTGTGATTTATAAGCATAGAGTTGTGAAATATTCTAAAGGACGGACCACACCATTATGTGAAAAGAAATGAAAAATTTTTCCAATTAGAAAGTACAGATCCGATTAAAGATGTCTTTATTGAAGCCAATGGGCTTGTTCAAAGATCCTGAAGTTCAGGGAACTATTTATGAGCTCAACTGCCGTTGGACTTATCAATGCATGAAGAACGATGGAGGGAAGGACTTAGAAAACTACTAACCAAAAAAAAAAAAAAAAAAAAAAAAAAGGACATAAAACTTCATGCGTGAATTGAAGAGGATTCATCCCTCATCTTCCGAGGATACGAGGTACTTCACCCATGTTTTCTTAGATATCTTGTCGCTTGAATTCATGGTAAAATAAGGGAATTCAAGGCAACAACTCAAGCATGAATCATGTGGCAAAGAGGATTTCCACAAGGCTCTCTTGCGTTCTTTAATCCAAGAGCAATGGTGACGCTTGGTAGTGATTGTTCTGATGACGACTACATTGGAGTCCTTTTGGAGTTAAGAAACTTTTGAGGGGTTTGGTGTAAAACAATAATTAGCAGAGAATTTTATTGTTAAAAGTTTTATCAACCAAACCTTTTTTATTTACTTTAAAAAAAAAAATATTGGAAAGTTGATGCAATATTATATTATTACAAGTTTTACTCTTTGGTTTATTATTTTTTGTTATTCTCTTCACTCTCAAGCTTCAAGTCTATTGTATTGCAGTGAAGGACAAGAAGAAATAAACACGTACTTTTGAGGGAAGATCTCATGGACCTCCCCCATAGTTTTGAAATTTGTGAGAGACTTCTCTTTCCTTGCATTCACACACACACCACACATATATAATATTTCTTATACAACTGATGCGGCAAAGATGATTGACTGATTTTAAATTAAAAATAAACTTTTATCCGATCATCTTTTGTCATATATATATAGAGAAATGTTATATAAAAATGTTAGGTTTGTAATATATATCACTTCCCATCCGGGTTTAACTCTCACAACTACATTTCTATTAAAGATTTCTTAATACACTTTGTTATAAGCCAAAGTTTACAAGTTTCTTACACATCAAAGTTACAATTTTATCCCCTAACACTAACAAAATATACACAGTCAGGGTAAACCGGTAAAGTATTAATAAAAAAGCCACTTTCTAGAAGAACAAAATTACCGTTTTACCCCTCTAACGCTGTCAAGTTAGGGTTAAGAGATATCTAGTGGAAAAACACTTTATTAGAAGACCAAAGTCACCATTTTACTTCTCTAATACTAACAGTAAATAGTGAGCTAAGCAATGATCACTTTCAAACTTTAAAGATCTATTTTATAAAAGGTGCAAAAATTGTCATCCGAATAATAAACTCGAAAATTTTAAGAGTAGTCAATGATATTCTTCCTTATAAACATATATAACAAAAGTTTCATTCTTCCTTAAGATCTTCTCCTAATTTGCGTTCTTGTGTCATGAGTTCTTGGTTTTGGGGCAGTCAATAATCGTTTTCCTTAGTATATTCTCTTTGTTTATAATCAGATCTAAAATTTATATCAATTCACGTGAGAGTTCAAAAGAGAGGATACTAATTCTAATTTGAAACAACTAAAATATATCAGATTTGGTTTTGGATAGTAATCTTACCTCCCTTTCTTCTTCTCTATTCTTCATAACATAATCTCTCTCTAAAATGCATTATACGATTGATATTTGTTAGAATTTTAATTTAATTAAACCACATTATTGGTCCTACACTTTATTATTAGTTTCATAATATTGCTTAGAGCAGTTACTTATCCATGGACAATTATCTTTAATGGAAACAAAGGTTTTAAAACCCGGCTTGACCCAGTCCAATTCAATCGGTTCAACCAAGCCGGTTAACAATTTCCACTGTTTATGGAAAA
This sequence comes from Pistacia vera, assembly GCF_008641045.1. Classification (NCBI taxonomy): domain Eukaryota; kingdom Viridiplantae; phylum Streptophyta; class Magnoliopsida; order Sapindales; family Anacardiaceae; genus Pistacia; species Pistacia vera. Next base: position 52,682 of record NW_022196485.1, read on the forward strand.
CCCTAGATAGGAGGACAATGTTGGTGAGCAATTGGTGGCTGGGATGTTAGGGGTTTTGAAGAATAGGGGTCAGTGAGTCTAAGATGGCGACATAGGTGATTCCATCGTGTGAAACGACTGGAAATTGCAAAAATAGCGTGGTGGCTGCGAGGATTAGGAAAGCTATCGGTGAGCAATTGTGGCTGGGATGTTAGGGGTTTTGAAGTGGAAGGGATGATTCTAAAGGGTAGGGGCGATTCGTGAGTGAGGACTGAAAATCACAAAATTACGACGACGGCAACAGCGAGGTTGTCGATGATTGGCAAGGCGAACAGAGGTGGGGTGGGTGAGTTTTGGTAAGGAGGCTGAGGGGAGTGTTTTTGGTGATGGGAACTGTTGTTGATGCTAGAAATAGGCTGTATTTGGCTTGGCTTGTCAACTTCCGGTTTGCATTTGAGGGTTTTTTTTTTTTTTTTGTAAGATTTCAAACTTGTAAGAAATTATATGTAATTTTTAGGGGTTGTTTTGCTGGATTTTAGACTTTCTACATGTTGCCACCACCGGTTTGACCCATTGGTCAAATTGCTTCAACAGGTCAACCTGACTTGACTACTTTGCGGTTTACACCCCGGTTGGGTTTTAAACCTTGGAAAGACAACTAGAGTGCTAGTTTGTACAAGGAGAAGACAAAGAGATGGCATGATAGGCACATTGTGAAAAGGGAGTTCGAGCCGGGACAACAAGTTCTTCTTTACAATAGTCATCTTCGTCTTTTCCCAAGGAAAGCTGAAATCAAGATGGACGAGTCCATATGAGGTAGTAACACCTTTTGGAGCAATTGAGATCCACCGTAGAAAGACAGGTGAAAGTTAATGGACACCACTTGAAGCACTATGTTGGAGGACGTTTCGATCCAAACATCGCGTCTGTCCAGTTTCTTGAATGAAGAAAGTGGAGAAAGTCAAGCTAACGACTCTAAATTAGAACTATAATTTTTTTTCTCTTTTCTCTCTTCTACAATTATTTTATTTTTGTTTGATTTTGTTTTTATTTTTGTTTTGTTATCGTTGGAACAAGGAATACGTTTGGGGGAAGCTTAAGTGATAGAAGAATAAGACAATTTTGAGCAGAATAAAACATAGGCTACCCTGTGTTATTTTACACAATCGTGGCCATGTTAAAAGATAAAAAGCTTGCAGATTCCAGCCTTCACCATGGGGTACCCCGTGTCATTTTACACAGCCGTGGCCATGTGCAAAAAAATAATAATAAAAAAATCTCTTCTTTTTCAGGGAAGTTTCTATCTTTTATTTTCCATATTTTCTGTTTCGTTTTTGTTTTTCATGCATTGAGGACATTGCATTCTTTAAGTTTAGGGGAGTGGGCAGTTTGATTTGTGTTGCATTGTTGTTTGGTTTGTGTTGCATTGTTGATAGTCTGTTTCTTTAGTTTGGTGGGTATGTTTTTAGGAAGTGTTTATTTTATTTGTGTGTTTTTGGCTTGTATTTTGTATTGGTTGCATGCTGGTTATTATGCTTGTGCTTTTGATACTATCCCGAACAAAACTTTGTGATATCCCTAAAGAAAAAAAAATTGCTTTTTGTGATGAACTTTGTAATCAATTGGAGTAGTAGTAGTATCAAGTCATTGAAAGGATTCAAACTTGCTCATATCTTTAGGAATGCTGAAGAGTATGCAATTTTAGATGGTTCTGTAAATCTGGTTTATTACTTGACTTTGTTGTGTACTAGCCGAGCCTTGTCTTCACTCCCTACAAAAAAAAAAAAAGGGGAAACCCGTTATCCATCATCGTATGGAAACACTTTATAATTGTGGCGTAGATTACGTTTCACAGGGTGGAGGCAATTGACACAAAACTATGATTCTAGAACGTACCCACCTAGGCGGAATATTTTCACTAGTATGGAACTCCTAGGGAAATCATTAGTGATGGGGGGAAACATTTTTGTAATCACCTATTTAATGCACATCTAAAAATATGGAGTCAACACAAGGTAGCCATTCCTACCATGCCCAAATTAGTGGTCAAGTAGAGGTCTTTCATAGAGAGCTAAAACGAATTTTAGAAAAGACCGTTAGTGGCTCTAGAAAGAAATTGGGCGACAATGTTAAACAATGCTTTATGGGCATATAGGACAGCCTTAAAAAACCTATAGGTATGTACCATTATAGGTTAGATTTGATAAAGCATTTCACCTACTAGTAGAATTAGAGCACAAAGCTTATTGGGCTACTAAATTTTTGAATTTTGATGTGCAAAGTGCAGGTGCTAAATGTCTTTTGCAGGTGAGTGAGCTAGATGAATTTTGTCATTGGAAATAGTAAAGGCATTGTTGAAGACATTTTGTTAAAGGTCGACAAATTTATCTTTCCGGTGGACTTCATAGTTCTTGATATGGAGGAGGATCGGGAGCTGCCTCTAATTTTGGGACGTCCATTTTTTGTGACAGCTCGTGCTTTGATAGATTTGCAATAAGGAAAATTAATTCTAAGACTAAATGATGAAGAAATAGTGTTTGATGTCCATAAAGCGATGAAAAATCCTACTGCATTTTATATTGTATCTTGTTTTCACTCTGATAGTTTTGGTGAGATTGTAGGTGATCACAAAGAAGAAGTTTTGTAGAAGGACTCTTTAGAGAGATGTTTAATGGAGTCAAGCACAACAGAAGATGAAGACCCGTGCTTGAGAGAAGAAGCTGAAGCGTTAGAGAATGAATCTCTGATTGATAATAATATGGAGCTAAAGGAGGATTTGCATAAAACTCCCAATGAGGCTGCTAAACTTGAACTTAAACGTCTTCCTTCACATTTAAAATATGCTTTTCTAGATAAAGATGCTTACCTTGTGATTATTTCTGCATCTTTGACAGATTTGGAGTAGAAGTCACTGCTAGACATTTTGAGGAAGCACAAGAAGGCTATGGGATGGACAATTGTTGATATCAAGGGAATAAGCCCTTCCATCTGCATGCATAAGATCCTCATGGAAGAGAATTTCAAGCCAACAATACAACCACAAAGGAGATTAAATCCTACCATGCAAGAAGTGGTACGAAAGGAAGAGGTAAAATTACTCGATGCAGGTGTTATTTATCCTATCTCTGATAGTAATTGGGTTAGTCCTATGCAAGTAGTGCCTAAGAAAGGGGGAATGACTATAGTGAAGAATGAAAATAATGAGCTTATCCCCACTAGGATGGTAACTGGATGGCGTGTGTGTATAGACTATAGACGATTAAATTCTGCCACTAGAAAAGACCATTTCCCATTGCCATTTATTGATCAGATGTTGGTGAGATTAGTGGGCAATAAAAATTACTGTTTTCTTGATGGCTATTCTGGTTATTATCAAATTCCTATTGCTCTAAAAGACCAAGAGAAAACAACATTTACTTGTCCTTGTGGCACGTTCACTTATCGACGTATGCCATTTGGTTTATGTAATGCACCAGCTACTTTCCAATGTTGCATGATGGCAATTTTCTCTGACATGACTGAAATTTTTTTGGAAATTTTCATGGATGATTTTTCGTTGTATGGACTAACCTTTGAATCTTGTTTGCGAAATCTTGCGTTACTTTTACAGCATTGTGAGGAATCAAATCGTGTGCTGAATTGGGAGAATGCCATTTTACGATATGAGCAGGTATCGTGCTTGGACACAAGATCGTTGAGCGAGGGATTGAGGTCAATAAAGCAAAAGTGGAAGTGATTGAAAAATTACCTCCCCCAACAACGGTTTGAGTAGTCAGAAGTTTCCTTGGCCATGCGGGATTTTATAGAAGATTTATTAAAGATTTCTCAAAAATTGCAAGACCTCTATCTAATCTTCTTGCCAAGGATATAAAATTTAACTTTGATTTTGAATGTTTGCAGGCCTTTAATTTGCTAAAGGAGAAGCTAGTGACAGCACCAATAGTGGTCGCACCAGATTGGAATAACCCCTTTGAAATTATATGTGACGCGAGTGACTATGCCATCAGTGCTACTCTCGGTCAAAGGAAAGAAAAAATGTTTCAGGTCATATCCTATGCTAGTCATACCTTAAATGGTCCGCAACTGAACTACACAACAATCGAGAAAGAATTACTAGCAGTGGTCTTTGCATTTGAGAAGTTTAGATCCTACCTCATAGGCACGAAATCCATAGTCTACACTGATCACGCAGCTCTATGACATCTCTTTGCTAAGAAGGATGCCAAACCACGCCTTATCAGATGGGTCCTTCTACTTCAAGAGTTTGATTTAGAGATTAAAGATCGAAAGGGGACAGAAAATCAAGTTGTTGATCATTTGTCCCAACTAGATAATTCAATCCTTGAAGAGGGAGATATTAGTGTAAAATTTCCTGATGAGCGAATTCTATATCTTAACTCTTCTTTTTCTAAATCTCCATGGTTTGCTGATTTGGCTAATTTTTTTACAGGAGGCTGGATTCCAAAGCATTTTACATTCCAGCAAAGGAAGAAATTTTTGGCTAATGTCAAATATTATTTGTGGGAAGACCCTTACTTGTACAAACTATGTGCAGATCAAGTTGTTCGATAATGTGTGTCGGAAGAAGAGATTGGAGCTATTTTGAGCCATTGCCATGATAAAGAAACCGAAGGGCATTTCAGGGCTAATTGCACAGCGGTAAAGGTGTTGCAATCAGGGTTTTATTGGCCCACTGTGTCTCGGGATGCTCAAAGGTATGTATCCTCTTGTGATCATTGTCAAAGAACAGGTAATCTTTCTAAGAAAGATGAGATGCCTTTAAATAATATATTGGTATGTGAAATTTTTTATATTTGGGTATTGATTTCATGGGACCGTTTCCATCATCGTATGGAAACACTTTTATACTTGTGGCAGTAGATTACGTTTCTACATGGGTGGAGGCAATTGCCACCAAAACTAATGATTCTAGAACAGTACCCAAATTCCTTAGGCGGAATATTTTCACTAGATATGGAACTCCTAGGGCAATCATTAGTGATGGTGGGAAACATTTTTGTAATCACCTATTTAATGCACTCTTAAAGAAATATGGAGTCACACACAAGGTAGCCATTCCCTACCATGCCCAAATTAGTGGTCAAGTAGAGGTCTTTCATAGAGAGCTAAAACGAATTTTAGAAAAGACCGTTAGTGCCTCTAGAAAAGATTGGGCACAATGTTAAACAATGCTTTATGGGCATATAGGACAGCCTTTAAAAAACCTATAGGTATGTCACCTTATAGGTTAGTATTTGATAAAGCATTTCACCTACTAGTAGAATTAGAGCACAAAGCTTATTGGGCTACTAAATTTTTGAATTTTGATGTGCAAAGTGCAGGTGCTAAATGTCTTTTGCAGGTGAGTGAGCTAGATGAATTTTGTCATTGGAAATATGAGAGTGCTAGTTTTACAAGGAGAAGACAAAGAGATGGCATGATAGGCACATTGTGAAAAGGGAGTTCGAGCCGGGACAACAAGTTCTTCTTACAATAGTCATCTTCGTCTTTTCCCAAGGAAAGCTGAAATCAAGATGGACGAGTCCATATGAGGTAGTAACACCTTTTGGAGCAATTGAGATCCACCGTAGAAAGACAGGTGAAAGTTAATGGACACCATTGAAGCACTATGTTGGAGGACGTTTCGATCCAAACATCGCGTCTGTCCAGTTTCTTGAATGAAGAAAGTGGAGAAAGTCAAGCTAAGACTCTAAATTAGAACTATAATTTTTTTTTCTTTTCTCTCTTCTACAATTATTTTATTTTGTTTGATTTTGTTTTTATTTTTGTTTGTTATCGTTGGAACAAGGAAACGTTTGGGGGAAGCTTAAGTGATAGAAGAATAAGACAATTTGAGCAGAATAAAACATAGGCTACCCTGTGTTATTTTACACAATCGTGGCATGTTAAAAGATAAAAAGCTTGCAGATTCCAGCCTTCACCATGGGGTACCCCGTGTCATTTTACACAGCCGTGGCCATGTGCAAAAAAATATATAAAAAATCTCTTCTTTTTCAGGGAAGTTTCTATCTTTTATTTCCATATTTTCTGTTTCGTTTTTTTGTTTTTCATGCTTGAGGACATTGCATTCTTTAAGTTTAGGGGAGTGGGCAGTTTGATTGTGTTGCATTGTTGTTTGGTTGTGTTGCATTGTTGATAGTCTGTTTCTTTGTTTGGTGGGTATGTTTTAGGAAGTGTTTATTTTATTTGTGTGTTTTGGTGTTGTATTTGTATTGGTTGCATGGGTTATTATGCTTGTGCTTTTGATACTATCCCGAACAAAACTTTGTGATATCCCTAAAGAAAAAAAAATTGCTTTTTGTGATGAACTTTGTAATCAATTGGAGTATAGTAGTATCAAGTCATTGAAAGGATTCAAACTTGCTCATATCTTTAGGAATGCTGAAGAGTATGCAATTTAGATGGTTCTGTAAATCTGATTTATTACTTGACTTTGTGTGTACTAGCCGAGCCTTGTCTTCACTCCTACAAAAAAAAAAAAAAAAAAAAAAAAAAAAATTGCATATCAGTCTGAAATAAATTAACTATGCTTATTTGTTGTTTTTGAATGAACTACTCCGCTGTTTCAAGCTGCTAGTAACCAAGAGTATTCATGAGCCCCATGTTTACTTTTGCATCAAACTGTGGCTTGAAGTATGAGTATGCAAAGTACTTTATGTGTTGTGACATGTTGAGTAACTGGGGCACTCATCACAATGTGTGCATTCGTGTAAAAAGGTGATAGACAATCTGAGTAAGCAATTGAAAAAAAAAAAAAGAAGAAGAAAAATAAGTAGGGGTTGAGTATAAAGTCTTGGTGAGGCATGATCGGGTTGAGGAAACATAGAGTTGTAAATTAGCTGGGTTGTATGTTTGGTAGCATGGATATTATTTAAAGCATGTTTGCTTTCTTTTCCTTTATTTTGGGAATGCTCGAATCCTTGAAGATTGTTGAGTTTATTTTTCTGATATTTCTTTACTCAAGACGAGCAAAGGATTAAGTTTGGGGGTTGATAAGTTGCATAATTTGAGTGTTTTTAGGGTTGTTTTGATGTTAGTTTAGTTACTTCTCATTTGTTTCCTTAGTTTTGATGTTTGTTTTGTTAACCACTCTTTCTAGCTTACTAAGTTCTTGCTCCCAGACCACCACAGTTCCCCGCTATAGAGTCAAGTTCCAACTATTCTATGTCGGTAATTGCTGTAGAGCCAAGTTCTGCCCACTCTACGTCGATAAGTCGCACCCAGCTTCACATTTGGTAAATTCTTTCCGTTCTCAATCTTACTAATTAAATATCTCACAACCATGCTGACTTGAGTCAGAGTGCCCATAGTCGACACACACTATGTCGCCAAGTGCTTCACCTTCACTTTTCTTGTCTCTGCACACGATCAAATCCAAAGGACTTCCGAGCAGATTTTACCATGCATCCGCAGAAATAATGTTATTGGGATTGATTGAAAAACCATTGATTCATGTGATAGGGAGGAAAAGGTATCACTACGTAATAGTCTTCTGAAATCATTTATTTATTTATTTAGGTTTGGGTTAATAGGTAATTTCTAATATGTTGTGATTTATAAGCATAGAGTTGTGAGAATAATTCTAAAGGACGGACCACACCATTAGTGGGAAAAGAAATGAAAAATTTTTCCAATTAGAAAGTACAGGATCCGATTAAGATGTCTTTATTGAAGCCAATGGCGTGTTACACAAGATCCTGAAGTTCAGGGAACTATTTATGAGCTCACTGCCGTTGGACTTATCAATGGCATGAAGAACGATGGAGGGAAGGACTTAGAAAACTACTAACCAAAAAAAAAAAAAAAAAAAAAAAAAAAGGACATAGAAAACTTCGTGCGTGAATTGAAGAGGAAATTCATCCCTCATCTTCCAGAGGATACGAGGTACTTCACCCATGTTTTCTTAGATATCTTGTCGCTTGAATTCATGGTAAAATTAAGGGAATTCAAGGCAACAACTCAAGGCATTGAATCAGTGGGCAAAGAGGATTTCCACAAGGCTCTCTTGGAGTTCTTTGAATCCAAGAGCAATGGTGACGGCTTTGGTAGTGATGTTCTGATGACGACTACATTGGAGTCCTTTTGGAGTTAAGTCAAGAAACTTTTGAGGGGTTTGGTGTAAAACAATAATAGAATTTTATTTGTTAAAAGTTTTATCAACCAAACCTTTTTTATTTACTTTAAAAAAAAAAATATTGGAAAGTTGATGCAATATTATATTATTACAAGTTTTACTCTTTGGTTATTTATTTTTGTTATTCATTCTTCACTCTTCAAGCTTCAAGTCTAATTTTATTGCAGTGAAGGACAAGAAGAAATAAACACGTACGTTTTGAAGGGAAGATCTCATGGACCTCCCCCATAGTTTTGAAATTTGTGAGAGACGTCCCTTTTCCTTGCATTTCACACACACACACACACATATATAACATTTCTCATATAACATGATGCGGCAAAAGATGATTAACTGATTTTAAATTAAAAATAAATTTTTATCTGATCATCTTTTGTCATATCATATTGTAAGAGAAATATTATATAAAAATGTTAGTTTTGTAATATATATTCATCTTCCCATCCAAGGTTAAACTCTCACAACTACATTTCTATTAAAGAATTTCTTAATACACTTTGTTATAAGCCAAAGTTTACAAGTTTCTTACAACATCAAAGTTACAATTTTATCCCTCTAACACTAACAAAAATATAACACAGTCAGGGTAAACCGGTAAAGGGATATCTAATAAAAAAGCCACTTTCTTAGAAGAACAAAGTTACCGTTTTACCCCTCTAACGCTGTCAGAGTTAGGGTTAAGAGATATCTAGTGGAAAAACACTTTATTAGAAGACCAAAGTCACCATTTTACATCTCTAATACTAACAGTAAAATAGTGAGCTAAGGGCAAATGATACACTTTCAAACTTTAAAGATCTATTTTATAAAAGGTGCAAAAATTGTCATCCGAATAATAAACTCGAAAATTTTAAGAGTAGTCAATGATATTCTTCCTTATAAACATATATAACAAAATGTTTCATTCTTCCTTTAAGATCTTCTCCTAATTTGCGTTCTTGTGTCATGAGTTCTTGGTTTTGGGGCAGTCAATAATCGTTTTCCTTAGTATATTCTCTTTTGTTTATAATCAGATCTAAAATTTATATCAATTCACGTGAGAGTTCAAAAGAGAGGATACTAATTCTAATTTGAAACAACTAAAATATATCAGATTTGGTTTTGGATAGTAATCTATACCTCCCTTTCTTCTTCTCTAATTCTTTCATAACATAATCTCTCTCTAAAATGCATTAATACGATTGATATTTGTTAGAATTTTAATTTAATTAAACCACATTATTGGTCCTACACTTTATTATTAGTTTCATAATAATTGCTTAGAGCAGTTACATTATCTCATGGACAATTATCTTTAATGGAAAGACAAAGGTTTTAAAACCCGGCTTGACCCAGACAATTCAATTGGTTCAACCAAGCCGGGTTAACAATTTCCACTGTTTATGGAAAACCCTAGATAGGAGGACAATGATTGGTGAGCAATTGGTGGCTGGGATGTTAGGGGTTTTGAAGAATAGGGGTCAGTGAGTCTAAAGATGGCGACATAGGTGATTTCCGATCGGTGAAACGACTNTAAGAGAAAGAGTAAATAAAAGAAAATTGTAGGGAAAGAATTAGAGAGAGAGTTACGGGGATAGTTGAGTAGAGAGTTTACTTACTGAGCATTGTTTTGTGCTCATCCCGTTGTTCCTTATGTTTTTGCAGGTTCTAGATGAGGACACGGTCAGATGGACATCGGTACACGAAGAGAATTGGCTACATTGTCCACCCTATTTTGATAGTTTTGCATATGATACAAATCTTGTATATATTTGTATAAAGAATACATATGTTTAGTAAAAGAAAATTTTGGGCCCAACTTTTTATGTTATTTTACATGTACTTTTACTATGCATATTTTTATGAGAATGGATTCGTTACAGAACAAAATATTAAACACATAATTTAGTGTTTGGGCCAAAAAATGTCCTCGGCCCAAATAGGATAATACATCTAATAACGAGGAAAAACCTAGGCCCAATCCCGATGCGGCCCAAGTCAAAATTCTCGTGATGAGGCCTATTCGGTATGAAGTACAGTTGGTCCATGCCATATGGACCCAAGTCTCCTGATCCCAGTACACCTCCTAGGCATATGGTCAAATTCAGAGCCCACGGTCACCTACGGATCACACTCCTACTTGAACACTGATAAGGTAGTCCATTACTATCCCAATTCCCACAAGGTCCGTGTTAGAATCATACTTGGACTCCCTTTCAACTTAGGATAAGGGGGCCAAAGGATACACCCCTGGAGGAAACATATTACTATGAGAACTCCCAATCCCACCAGGATTGGGAGACCAGACAGTCACTATTTAAACAGAGGCCAACCCTTACACAAAGGGGATTACATTACACCTTAAGACCCCGGAGTTCCCGCTTGAGAACTTCACATTACAGCCGTAGTCACAGTCCCCGACTAGACTTCTGGTAACCTCTCTACTCCCTAGCCCTTACTAAATCAACCTCTTTCGGTCATGCTGACTTAAGTGTCGGAGTGCCTACAGCAAACACCACCCTGATGTTTTTCGTCGCTTCACATTTGTTTCTCTACGTGTGCAGGTACAATAGATCGCTAGTGGTCTTAACCTCACAGGATCAGTCCCTCCTTTCATACAGGTAGATTTTTACGTCTACAGTTTGACGCCTATCGTGGGGCCTCTAGCAATCATTCGGCTCAACGAACCCTGCTACGTGAAGAAACTTTCCATGGTTGACAATTCTGACAACGCTAACCTCGGCCTCGAGGCCAAATTGGAGGCTTTTACCGCCCTCATGCAACATAACTCAGACAAGGTGGCCACACTGGAAGTTGAGAACACTATCATCTGGACCGAAAATGCCTCCATCAGGGCTGAAAACCAGTATCTAAAAGAGAAGGTAAGTCAGTTTTATGATCCCGAGCTTCTGCCATGTCAGGTACCACCCAATCGGTTCCGCGCCTCGGTTCCGTCTATGCAATCTCTCCAAACTCCAGAGCACAGACACGCGACCTCAAATAAAAGATCGCATCAATTATGTTCATTTGGTCGATGACTCGGTCCCGATTCATGGAGAAAAGGGATTTGCCAACGGAACCCCTCTCAGTCGATCCGCCTCAAGCGCAAGATCAAGGCGTCCAAGTGACAGAAAACCCGCTACAACAAGAACCGCCCATCCTCACCATCCCACCTCACCTTCAGTCAACCATCCCTACACAAACTCCATTCAGCTCGGTTCACCCTTGATAAGTTGCATAATTTGAGTGTTTTTAGGGTTGTTTTGATGTTAGTTTAGTTAACTTCTCATTTGTTTCCTTTGTTTTTATGTTTGTTTTTGTTAAGTTTGAGATATGAATGGTTACTTATTAATTGGGATAACTTTTGTGTTTTTTTAGGCTTTGATTGAGTAGATTGGAGTATTGGAATGAAATTGAGACTTAAAGCTTGAAGAAGTTGAGATTACCCTTTAGTCTTGAAGGCCACGACCATGCCTTGGTAGTTCACCATGGCCATGGTGATGGAACAAAGAGAAAACAAAGAGACCAGGAAGCACCACGGCCTAGGCTGTGGTGACTTAAATTTGGCCACGACCAGGGTTGTGGCGGAAACTATTAGTGTGTTTTTATCAATTTTTCTTTTCTTTTTCACTGAGGTCTCTTTTGGGTATTTAAGTATAATTGAGATTAGTTGTTGGGGGATGAATTTTGCATATTTTTGAGAGGAGAAGACGCATTCTTAAGGCTTGAAGACTGAAGATCAGATTTAAGAGTTTGATTTTTATTTTTTTCAAGTCTGAATATGTTTTCCTTCTTCTCTATTTATTTCTTTGTTCTTAGGATGGAGTAAATCTCTTTTGTTAGGGGAGGATGAAACCCTAATTATGTTTTGAACAATTTTTATTCTTAATACCAGATTTATGTTTATGAATTTGTGCAAGAGTTTAGGTTTAATGCTTTATGAATGTTGGATTGATTCAATTACCTTGATGATGTTTCGAATAGAGAAGTTAAGGTTTATTGCTTAATTCATATTCATAATTGTTTTATGGGAATAACATTGCACAACATATTAAAACTAGAAGTAATCGAATAGAGATTCTAGGATTAATTTGTGGTCCATCTAATTCATAATTGAATAGGGCGAATTAGTTGTAAGGGATTGATGAATTTATGCTTCTTAATTTCAGAGTAACCGAATAGGGATATGTATTAAGTTGAATATTATGCCTAAATAAGGATAATTGGCCTTAGAAGAATCCTACCAATTCATAACACAAACGGGTATTAAGAGTGGCTGTCAAGCATAATTAGGGGGAAATTTGTACCCTAACTTCATTAATATTGCAAAGTTCATCACATTATTTATTTGTTTAATTTAGTTATTTTTAATCTGTTACTTTTACACTCTAAGATTTCGTTTTCTCAAATAACGTGTTGGTAGTTTTAGGTAATTGCATATATTCGCTTTGATCTCTGTGGGATGATACTCAAACTCATTACTTTATTACTTGAACATGACTAGTACACTTGCTAAGATTGATTTAGTCGCATCAAGTTTTTGGCGCCATTGCCTGGGATCATCAGATTGTTTGTGATTATTTTAAGATTACTTGTTACTTTGAGATTTTTATTTTATTTTATTTATTTTGTTTTTTTGTTTTTTTGTTTTTTTTGGAAAACAATAGGTGTTTCTGCTAGTTTATGACCAAAGCCTCTGGAAAGATTTTACTAGCATTTGATCTTAAGATAGAGCGCACTTTTCACCTAAGAAAGAGAGCAATCAAAAGGGAGATCATGGGTGATCACGATAACCAAAATGATGGAAGCCCATTAAATGAGTACTCTACCCCATCTCTAAATAGAGAAACATCGAGCATTCAACGACCGGTGATCAATGCCAACACCTTTGAGATAAAGCCAGCAATCATCCAGATGATTCATTAGTCAGTGCAGTTTGGTGGTTTAGTAGATGAAGATCCCAACTTACATATTGCAAATTTCCTGGAGATTTGTGATACTTTTAACCACAATGGAGTTTCCGACGAAGCTATAAGACTAAGATTGTTCCCATTTTCATTAAGAGACAAAGCTTAGAGTTGGTTGACCTCATTACCAGCAGGCTCGATTACAACCTGGGAGCAAATGACACAAAAATTCCTCAGTAGGTATTTTCCTCCTGCAAAGATTGCACGATTGCGTAATGATATTACTATGTTTGTGCAGGTGGATACAGAGTCACTATATGAAACATGGGAAAGATTCAAGGACATGCTCCGGAGATGTCCCCACCATGAATTACCGGTTTGGCAGCAAGTCCAGACTTTCTATAATGGTCTTAATAGTGAAGTTTGAAATATGATCAATGCTACCGCGGGTGGTACTTTAGGTAAGAAGACACCAGAACAAGCTTATGAATTACTGGAGGAAATGGCTTCAAACTCTTATCAATGGCCGATAGGGAGGTTTCCTGTGAGAAGAACGTCGGGTGTTCATAACATAGATGCTATCACAGCTTTGGTAGCACAAATGCAGGCATTAAATAAGAAGATTGATGAACTTCAAATGCAAAAACCTGTAATAGTTGCTTTTATGTGTGACTTTTCTGGCGAAGATCACCCTAACCATGAGTGTCAATCAGGTAACATGTTTGCTATTAATTCTATGCCTAATCAAGCTAACTATATTTCAAATTTTCGCAGGCCTAATAATAATCCATACAGTGAAACATATAATCTGGGGTGGAGGAATCACCCAAATTTCTCTTGGAGTAACAACAATCAAGTGAAACCTCCACCGCCAGGTTTTCAATCTCAAGAGAAGAAATCAAATTTAGAGGAGATGATGGCGAAGTTCTTGAGTACAACAGAGACAAGAATTCAAAATCAAGAGGCTTCCATTAACAATTTAGAAGCTCAAATTGGCCAATTGGCCAATATCATTTCTGGTAGACAGCAAGGGCATTTACTGAGTGACACGGAAAGGAACCCAAAAGAGTAATGTAAGGCCATAACCTTGAGGGATGGAAAGGTGATTGGTGAAGAAGAATCACAAAAGAAGGCGGAAAGTGAAGTAGAGTTACCGATCTCTATTGAGGAAAAGAAAGCGAATTCAGAAAAAGAGACAGAGACTAAGGTAAAGGAAATTCCAAGAGGTAAAGGAAAAGGTACGTCAAATTATGATTCTATTGTTGTTGAAAAAGATGTATCTAAATTTCCTTATCTTGATAGAATTAGAAAGGATAAACTGGATCAACAGTTTTCAAAGTTTTTAGAGGTCTTTAAGAAATTGCAAATAAATATTCCATTTGCTGAAGCTTTAGCACAGATGCCTAGTTATGCAAAGTTCTTAAAAGACATCCTTTCTAACAAGCGAAAGATCGAGGAGCATGGAACAGTTATGCTCACTGAAGAATGCAGTGCCATACTGCAAAATAAATTACCTCCTAAACTGAGAGATCCAGGGAGTTTTACTATACCTTGTGCATTAGGAGATTCATTCTTTGATAAAGCATTGTGTCATTTAGGTGCTAGTATTAATTTAATGCCTTTATCAATTTTCAGGAAGCTAGGACTTGGAGAAGTGAAAGAGACGAACATGTCGCTCCAGCTTGCTGATAGATCAATCAAATGACCTAAAGGCATCGTTGATGACATTTTGTTAAAGGTCGACAAATTTATCTTTCTAGTGGACTTCATAGTTCTTGATATGGAGAAGGACCGGGAGGTGCCTCTAATTTTGGGACGTCCATTTTTAGCGACAGCTTGTGCTCTGATAGACGTGCAACAAGGAAAATTAATTCTAAGACTAAATGATGAAGAAATAGTGTTTGATGCCCATAAAGAGATGAAAAATCCTACTACATTTTATATTGAATCTTGTTTTCACTCTAACAGTTTTGGTGGGATTGTAGGTGATCACAGAGAAAAAGTTTTGTAGAAGGACTCTTTGGAGAGATGTCTAATGGAGTCAAGCACCATAGAAGATGAAGGCCCGTGCTTGAGAGAAGAAGCTGAAGCATTACAGAAAAAATCTCTGACTGATAATAACACGGAGCTAAAGGAGGATTTGCATAAAACCCCTAATGAGGCTCCTAAACTTGAGCTTAAACCTCTTCCTTCACATTTAAAATATGCTTTTCTAGATAAAGATGCTTACCCTATGATTATTTCTGCATCTTTTACAGATTTGGAGGAGAAGTCATTTCTAGACATTTTAGGGCACAAGAGGGCGATGGGATGGACAATTGCTGATATCAAGGGAATAAGCCCTTCCATTTGCATGCATATGATCCTCATGGAAGAGAATTTCAAGCTAACAATACAACTGCAAAGGAGATTAAATCCTGCCATGCAAGAAGTGGTACAAAAGGAAGTGGTAAAATTACTCGATGCAGGTATTATTTATCCTATCTCTGATAGTAATTGGGTTAGTCCTATGCAAGTAATGCCTAAAAAAGGGGGAATGACTATAGTGAAGAATGAAAATAATGAGCTTATCCCCACTAGGATGGTAACTGGATGGCGTGTGTGTATAGACTATAGAAGATTAAATTCTGCCACTAGAAAAGACCATTTCCCGTTGCCATTTATTGATCAGATGTTAAAGAGATTAGCGAGTAATAAATTTTTCTGTTTTCTTGATGGCTATTCTGGTTATTATCAAATTCCTATTGCTCTAGAGGACCAAGAGAAAACAACATTTACTTGTCCTTATGGCACGTTCGCTTATCAACGTATGCCATTTGGTTTATGTAATGCGCCAGCTACTTTCCAACGTTGCATGATGGCAATTTTCTCTGATATGACATGAAAATTTCTGGAAATTTTCATGGATGATTTTACGTTGTATGGACTAACCTTTGAATCTTGTTTGCAAAATCTTGCGTTAGTTTTACAGCATTGTGAGGATTCAAATCTTGTGCTGAATTGAGAGAAGTGCCATTTTATGGTACGAGAAGGTATTGTGCTTGGACACAAGATCTCTGAGTGAGGGATTGAGGTTGATAAAGCAAAAGTGGAAGTGATTGAAAAATTACCTCCTCCGACGACGGTTCAAGCAGTCAGAAGTTTCCTTGGCCATGCAAGATTTTATAGAAGACTTATTAAAGATTTCTCAAAAATTGCAAAACCCCTATCTAATCTTCTTGCCAAGGATATAAAATTTAACTTTGATTCTGAATGTTTGCAGGCCTTTAATTTGTTGAAGGAGAAGCTAGTGACAACATCAATAGTGGTTGCATCAGATTGGAACAACCCCTTTGAAATCATGTGTGACACGAGTAACTATGCCATTGGTGCTGCTCTTGGTCAAAGGAAAGACAAAATGGTTCAGGTCATATCCTATGCCAGTCATACCTTAAATGGTCTGCAACTGAACTACACAACAACCGAGAAGGAATTACTAGTAGTGGTCTTTGCATTCGAGAAGTTTAGATCTTACCTCATAGGCACGAAATCCATAGTCTACACAGATCACGTAGCTCTACGACATCTTTTTACTAAGAAGGATGCCAAACCACGTCTTATCAGATGGGTCCTTCTACTTCAAGAGTTTGATTTGGAGATTGAAGATTGAAAGAGGACAGAAAATCAAGTTGCTGATCATTTATCCCGATTAGATAATTCAATCCTTGAAGAGGGAGATATTAGTGTAGAATTTCCTGATGAGCGAATTTTATCTCTTAACTCTTCTTTTCCAAATCTCCAGGGTTTGCTGATTTGGCTAATTTTCTTGCAGGAGGTTGGATTCCAAAGCATTGTACATTCCAGCAAAAGAAGAAATTTTTGGCTGATGTCAAATATTATTTGTGGGAAGACCCGTACTTGTACAAACTATGTGCAGATCAAGTTGTTCGAAAATGTGTGCCGGAACATTGCCAAAGAACAGGTAATATTTCTAAGAAAGATGAGATGCCTTTAAATAATATATTGGTATGTGAAATTTTTGATATTTGGGGTATTGATTTCATGGGACCGTTTCCATCATCGTATGGAAACGCTTTTATACTTGTGGCAGTAGATTACGTTTCTAAATGGGTGGAGGCAATTGCCACCAAAACTAATGATTCTAGAACAGTACTCAAATTCCTTAGGCGGAATATTTTCACTAGATATGGAATTCCTTAGGGCAATCATTAGTGATGGTGGGAAGCATTTTTGAATCACCAATTAATGCACTCTAAGAAATATGGAGTCACACACAAGGTAGCCACTCCCTACCATGCCCAAAACTAGTGGTCAAGTAGAGTCTCTAATAGAGAGCTAAAACGAATTTTAGAAAAGACCGTTAGTGCTCTAGAAAAGATTTGGCGATAAAGTTGACGATGTTTATAGGCATATAGGCATCCTTTAAAACACCTATAGGTATGTCACCTTATAGGTTAGTATTTGGAAAAGCATGTCACCTGCCGGTAGAATTAGAGCACAAAGCTTATGGGCTACTAAATTTTTGAATTTTGATGTGCAAAGTGTAGGTGCTAAAGTCTTTTGCAGGTGAGTGAGCTAGATGAATTTCGTCATTGGGCATACGAGAGTGTATTGTACAAGGAGAAGACAAAGAGATGGCATGATAGGCACATTGTGAAAAAGGGTTCGAGCCAGGACAGCAAGTTCTTCTTACAATAGTGTCTTCGTCTTTTCCCAAGAAAGCTGAAATCAAGATGGACGGGTCCATAAGAGGTAATTCAGGTAACACCTTTTGGAGCAATTGAGATCCACCATGGAAAGACAAGTGAAACGTTTAAAGTTAATGGACACCGTTTGAAGCACTATGTGGAGGACGTTTCGATCCAAACACCGCGTCGTCCTGTTTCTTGAATGAAGAAAGTGAGAAAGTCAAGCTAACGACTCTAAATTAGAACTATAATTTTTTTTTCTTTCTCTCTTCTACAATTATTTTATTTTTGTTTGATTATGTTTTATTTTTTTTTGGTTATCGTGGAACAAGGAACAAGTTTGGGGGAAGCTAAGTGATAGAAGAAGAAGACAATTTTGAGCAGAATAAAACATGGGCTACCCTGTGTTATTTTACACACCGTGGCCATGTTAAAAGATAAAAAGCTGCAGATCCAGCTTCACCATGGGGTACCTCGTGTCATTTTACACAGCCGTGGCCATGTTTAAAAAAAAAAAAAAAAATTTAGGGAAGTTTCTATCTTTTATTATCCATATTTTCTATTTTGGTTTTGTTGTTTCATGCATGAGGACATTGCATCTTTAAGTTTGGGGGAGTGAGCAGTTTGATTTGTGTTGATTGTTGTTTGGTTTGTGTTGCATTGTTGATAGTCGTTTCTTTTGTTTGGTGGGTTTGTTTTAGGAAGTGTTTATTTATTTGTGGTGTTTTTGGTTTGTATTTTTAATTTGTTGCCGGTGGTTATTATGCTTGTGCTTTTGATACAATCCCGAACGAAACTTTGTGATATCCCAAAGAAAAAAAAATTGCTTTTTGTGATGAACTTTGTAATCTTTGGAGTAGTGGTAGTATCAAGTATTGAAAGGATTCAAACATGCTCATACTTTAGGAATGTTGAAGAGTATGCAATTCTAGATGGTTGTACAAATCTGGTTTATTACTTGACTTTGTTGTATACTAGCTGAGCCTTGTCTTCACACCCCACAAAAAAAAAAAAAAACTGTATATATAGTCCTGAAATAAATAACTATGCTTATTTGTTTGTTTTTGAATGAACTACTCCGTTCTTTTGAGCTGCTTATTAACCAGGAGTATTCAGAGCCCAATATTTACTTTTGCGTCAAACCGGGCTGAAGTATGAGTATGCAAAGCACTTTATGTGTTGTGACTTGTTGAGTAACCAGGGGCACTCATCACAAAGTGTGCATTCGTGTAAAAAGTGATGCAACAATATGAGGAAGCAATTGAAAAAAAAAAAAAAAAAGGAAAAGAAGATAAGCTAAGGGGTTGAGTATAAAGTCTTGGTGAGGCATGATCAGGTTGAGGAAAGATTAGAGTTGCACAATTAGCTGGGTTGTATGTTTGGTAGCATGAATATTATTTAAAGCATGTTTGATTTCTTTTCCTTGATTTTGGGAATGCTGCGAATCCTTGATGATTGTTGAGTTTATTTTTTCTAATATTTTCTTTACTCGGGGATGAGCAAAGGATTAAGTTTGGGGGAGTTGATAAGTTGCATAATTTGAGTGTTTTTAGGGTTGTTTTCATGTTAGTTTAGTTAACTTCTCATTTGTTTCCTTTGTTTTTATGTTTGTTTTTGTTAAGTTTGAGATATGAATGGTTACCTATTAATTTGGATAACTTTTATATTTTTTTGGGCTTTGATTGAGTAGATTGGAGTATTGGAATGAAATTGAGACTTAAAGCTTGAAGAAGTTGAGATTACCCTTCAGTCTTGAAAGCCACAACCATGCCTTGGTAGTTCACCATGGCCATGGTGATGGAACAAAGAGAAAACAAAGAGACCAGGAAGCACCACGGCCTAGGCTGTGGTGACTTAAATTTGGCCACGACCAGGGTTGTGGCGGAAACTATTAGTGTGTTTTTATCAGTTTTTCTTTCCTTTTTCACTGAGGACTCTTTTGGGTATTTAAGTATAATTGAGATTAGTTGTTGGGGGACGAATTTTGCATATTTTTGAGAGGAGAAGACGCATTCTTAAGGCTTGAAGACTGAAGATCAGATTTAAGAGTTTGATTTTTATTTCTTTTTAAGTCTGAATATATTTTCCTTCTTCTCTATTTATTTCTTTGTTCTTAGGATGGAGTAAATCTCTTTTGTTAGGGGAGGATGAAACCCTAATTATGTTTTGAACAATTTTTATTCTTAATACCACATTTATGTTTATGAATTTGTGCAAGAGTTTAGGTTTAATGCTTTATGGATGTTGGATTGATTCAATTACCTTGATGATGTTTCGAATAGAGAAGTTAAGGTTTATTGCTTAATTCATATTCATAATTGTTTTATGGGAATAACATTGCACAACATATTAAAACTAGACGTAATCGAATAGAGATTCTAGGATTAATTTGTGGTCCGTCTAATTCATAACTGAATAGGGCGAATTAGTTGTAAGGGATTGATGAATTTATGCTTCTTAATTTCAGAGTAACCGAATAGGGATATGTATTAAGTTGAATATTATGCCTGAATAAGGATAATTGGCCTTAGAAGAATCCTACCAATTCATAACACAAACGGGTATTAAGAGTGGTTGTCAAGCATAATTAGGGGGAAATATGTACCCTAACTTCATTAATATTGCAAAGTTCATCACATTATTTATTTGTTTAATTTAGTTATTTTTAATCTGTTAATTTTACACTCTAAGATTTCGTTTTCTCAAATAACGTGTAGGTAGTTTTAGGTAATTACATACATTCACTTTGATCTCTGTGGGACAATACTCAAACTCATCACTTTATTACTTGAACATGACTAGTGCACTTGCTAAGGTTGATTTAGTCGCATCAACCCTCGCGGGTCGAGTGGTCACCCACACCAAACCATCTCGCTCGAGTCCATCCATCCCAATGGACCGAGCAAGTACCAAACAACCCCCCTAACCATTCATGTAGAGCGAAACACCCGATCAGTTACAGTGGGAGTCACCCAACTAGAGGTAATGAACGGTGATCCAAGCTACCAAGCGATACACGAAGGAATGATCCACTAGGCTACACCACACGGAATCACTCAACAAAATGTGTCTAGTGCGGATCCTATGGCCGACCAAGTCAAGTGGGATGACTTACTGGTATCCCCCTCTCCCATGGAATAGATATTGGCCAAGAGGCTGGTTGACGTAGAGGCAGTGATGAGGCGCATACCAGGAATGCCGATCCCCACCAAAAAGGGCTAGCCTCACTGCTACGCCAATTCGCCCTTCGTGGATGTGATTGCGTTAGCCGACATGCCCAACAAATTCACTATCCCTGGCATGAAGCCCTATGACAGCACAACTGGCCTAGATGATCACATAGCCTCGTACAAGCAGCAAATGTTCACTGTCTCGATACCTTGAGTGCTGAGGGAAGCCTGCATGTGTAAGAGTTTTGGTTAAAGCTTATCTGGTCCAGCTCTTCAGTGGTACACCAATCTCCCAAACGGTTCCATCGACTCATTCGCTCAGCTCACCAACACCTTCATGGAGCAATTCGCTAGCAGCAAAAAAACTCAAGAAACTATCAGCCGACCTGTACAGAGGATACTAGAGAAGAGGGGAGCCGTTGAGAGAGTAAGTCAGCAGATTAAACAAAGAAAAAATTTCCATTCCTTTCTGCAACCCCGAGACAGCCGTAGACGCCTTTAGGAAGGGTCTCCTCCCAGATGGTGAATTATACAAAGAACTGATGAAGCTTGGCTGCACCACGATGGAGGACGCCTTTGCCAGAGCAGTGATTCAATAAGGTAGGAAGAAGATGGGATGAATTGGGCAATACACGCCAAGTATGACCTAAGGCGGAATGATAGGAGGCCAGAGCTCAGATCAATTGAACCCCGTTACCAACCCCCTCCACGTAACCAGAACAAAGTCAGGAAACCATATGACCGCCAGCCACCTAGAACTGACAACAGACCAACCGGACCGATCCGATCCGATCCAATATAAAATCCCAGAATACAATCTTAACGTCAAACCAGCCTAGGTCGTGGCGATCATGAAAGGAATGGGATCTAGCGTTAAGTGGCCAGGCAAGCTCAATGCTGAAGCAAGGAGAGATACGACAAAAGTGGTGCGAGTTCCATGACAACCATGGACATAACATCGCAGACTGCATTGCCCTGCAGTTAGAGGTCGCCACACTATTGAAGAGGGGACACCTTCGAGACCTGTTGACAGATAAATGGAAGTGAAGAACACCATCAGCTAGAAAAGCACTAAAGAAACATCTCCACCTCTACAGGAACCTATGCCGAAAGGATTCTGCTCGCTTATCTCCGAAGGGTTAGAGGTCAGTGCGGTCAGTTACTCCTCAGCCAAACGCTACGCCAGAGCCAATAGCCACCATGAAATCCAATCCATCCATCCACCTTCTCGGTCATACTCCCACCAGGTAATTCAGTTCGAAGACGATGAGCTAGTCACCCTGGCCACCCCCCATCATGATGCTCTAGTCATCTCCCTCCAGATCGCCAACATCCTGGTCAAGAGGGTATTCATAGATGGGGGATCCTTAGCAAACATCCTTTTTCTTGAAGCAGTGAAGGCTATGGGTCTGGAAGAAGCAAACATCAATAGACGGTCGACCTTACTGGTCCGGCTCAGTTCCGAGTAGAAATACACCATCGGAGAGATCATCCTCTCTGTTTATGCCATCGGAGTAAACAAGTAGACCGTTTTTCTAGTGATCGACTGCCCTTCACCATATAATGTCATCTTAGGCTGACCTTGGATCCATGACATGCGAGTTGTTCCATCCACCTTCCACCAAACGATCAGGTTTCCTACCAAATGGGGAGTACGGGAAATCAAGGGCGACCCTAAGGCTTCCAGAGATTGTTACAAGAATGCCTTCAAAAGCAAAAGTAATGCTTCATAGCAATTACAGTCTCATCCAGCCCCTCCGACCGAGCAAGATCAACCGCTTATGGATGAGTTGGATGAAGTGCAGATACATTTGGACGACCCCGAAAGAAAGACTCATATAGGTTCATGCCTCAAGCCCGAGACAAGAGAGAAACTCATAGAATTCCTCAAACAAAACCACGACTGTTTCGCCTGGTCCCACACTGACATGACAGGAGTCAGCCCAAAGGCAATGGTCCACTACCTCAAAGTAGATTCGGATCACCCGCCAGTGAAGCAGAGGAGAAGGAAATTCAAACCAGAGCGAAATCGGATCATCAACGAAGAGATTGAAAAGTTACTGAGTAATGGTATGATCAGAGAGGTCCACTACCCTGAATGGCTAGCAAACGTCGTGGTCATAAAGAAAAAGAACGGAAAGTGGAGGGTCTGTATTGACTTCACAGACTTAAACAAAGCATGCCTTAAGGACTCCTTCCCGCTCCCACATATTGACATGATGGTCGATACGACCGTAGGTCACGAGCTCCTACGCTTCATGGATGCTTTTACAAGGTACAACCAAATCTTGATGTACACCGACAACTAGGAGAAGACAATCTTCATCACAGAGAGAGGAACCTACTGCTACAAGGTGATGCCATTCGGTCTCAAGAACATCGAGGCTACTTATCAGTGGCTAGTTAACAGAATGTTTTCCGAACACCTCGAAGACACCATGGAGGTTTACATCGACGACATGCTCGTCAAGTCCCTGATAGCCGAGCAGCACCTTGACCACCTTAGCCAAGTGTTCGCCGTCCTAAGGAAGTATAACATGAAGCTGAATCCAACCAAACGCTCGTTCGGTGTCTCGTGAGGTAAATTCTTCGGATACATGGTAACTCAGCGAGGGATAGAAGCTAGCCCCGACTAGATCAGAGCGGTCCTCAATATACCATCTCCAACTTGCATCAAAGATGTCCAACACCTCACAAGACAAGTAGCCGCCTTGAGCCGCTTCATTTCTAGATCTGCTGACAAGTGCCACATTTTCTTTCACACACTCAAGAAATCGAAGAAGTTCGAGTGGACCCCTTCCTGCGAGGAAGCCTTGCAACAATTGAAGAGATACCTGACCTCCCCTTTGCTCTTTTCCAAGCCTATGGATGGGGAGAAGCTTTATGCCTATCTGGCGATCTCAGAGACAGCAATCTCAGCAGTGTTAGTTCAGGAATATGATACAAAGCAGCTACCAGTTTACTATGTAAGCAAGTTACTCCTCGACGCGGAAACACGTTACAGTCAGCTGGAGAAACTGGCCCTCGCCCTCATCCATGCATATAAGAAACTCAGGCCATACTTTCAGTGCCACTCCATAATCGTACTCACCTCTTTTCCACTCAAGAAGATACTGCACAAGCCAGAGTTATCAGGCTAACTCACGTAATGGACAGTAGAGCTTAGTGAGTTTGACATATCTTTCCAACCACGTACTACCGTCAAGTCCTAAGCACTGGCAGACTTCATCATTTATTTCACCCCGAGCACCATCGTCCAAGCAGAAAGAGAGTTACTATGTATGAACAGTGGGATGCCTTCTAAGTGGACTCTCTTAGTGGATGGCTCAAACAATGTGAATGGAAGCGGGCTCGGGTTAGTCCTCACTACACCAGAAGGAGACGTCATCTAGTGGGCTATACGATGTGGTTTCAAGTGCACGAACAACGAAGCAGAATATGAGGCCCTCATTGCTGGACTCTCTTTAGCCAAAAAAATCGGAGTAAGGAGGCTGGAGGTGAAGTCCAACTCCCAGCTCGTGGTCAACCAGCTGCAAGGCACTTACCAAGCACGCGACTTGAAGATGATGGCCTACTTGAACCCGGTCAAAGAATTGCAGACTCAATTCGAGGAATTCTCCATCGCCCAAGTCCCAAGAGCAGAGAATTTTCATGCTAATGCCCTTGCTAACCTCGGCTCAACCCTTCAATGTTCTTCCCAGTCATCCAACCCTCTGTTATTCCTACAATGGCTAGCCAACTGGAAGGAACAACTAGCAAACAAGTCACCCAAGGAAGCAATGGACATCAAACTAGCTGATTGTTGGATGACCCTGATAGTGAAGTACTTGGAACACAATGAGCTCTCGGCTAACAAAAACGAAGTGCATCGCCTAAGAGCAAGAGCCGCCAAGTTCACCATATATGAGGGCCAACTCTTTAGGAAATTATTCTTCGGTCCCTACCTCAAGTGCATAGGCCTAGAAGAGGCCAAACATGTTGTCGCTGAACTCCATGAAGGCGAATGTGGAAACCATGCAGGGGGATGCAGCCTTGCACACCTGGTGATCACCGCTAGATACTATTAGCCAACCATACGCATTGATTTGGATGCTTATGTTAAGAAGTGTGACAGTTGTCAGAGGTTCACCCATGTCTCACACCTCCCACCCGAGCGACTCCACTCCATCCTCACACCTTGGCCCTTTATGAGGTTGGGAATGGATATAGTGGGAAAGCTACCGACCACACCTGGGCAACGAGTCTTCCTATTTGCTGTGACAGATTACTTCACTAAGTGGATCAAAGTCAAAGCTTTCGCACAAGTCAGAGACCGAGAGGTAAAAGCTTTTATTTGGAAACATGTCATCTGTAGGTTTGGGATACCGAAGGAAATCATCACCGACAATAGATCCCAATTCACCAGTTCAAGCTTTAGGGATTTCCAACCCCCAGTCCAACGGCCAGGCCGAGTCATCGAATAAAACCATCATGCAGACCTTAAAAAAATGACTGTAGAAAGCGAAGGGTGCATGGGCAGATGAGCTACCCGGAGTCCTTTGGTCCTATTGAACTACAGCTCGCTCATCCACAGGCGAGACTCCTTTCTCCCTCACATATGGATCTGAAGTAGTCATCCTGGTCGAAGTATCAATTCTATCCACCAGAATCCAATGGGTGGACGAGGAAACCAACAACCAAAATCTTTGCCAAAATTTGGACACCGTCGATGAGCTACGCGAGTAGGCGAGCATCCACAACGCAGTCTACCAGCAGTAGGTCACCTGGCACTAACACCGCAACGTTAGGATTAGAACTTTCAAAACAGGTGACTGGGTCCTCCGCAAGGTCTTTCAAAACACTAGGGAGATCAACTCTGGCAAACTTGGCCTCACCTGGGAGGGTCCCTACGAGATCACCAAAGAAGCGAGGAAGGGCGCCTATCGACTCTAGACTCTCGAAGGCAAATACATCAGCAATAGAAACTGGCAATGCCATCATCTCAAACGCTACTACTTTTCGGTGAACTTGTTCGTCTACATGTTTGTTTTTCTTTTTGTTTTTATTTATAAGGGATGAGTGGGCCTATCCACCTCTCTTATAGACAGTCGGCCATGGCTCGAATTTAATGAAGTATTATTCAGAAATTTACATCTTCGGTCGGCCTACATGATCAAATGGCTTTTACACCTTTGGATCGGCCCTGCACGATTCACAGTTTTACACTTTCGGATCGGCCCTGCCCGATTCACAGATTACACCTTCGGATCGGTCTTACCCGACCCATGGATTTACACCTTCGGATTGGCCGTGCCTGATCCACGGATTTACACCTTTGGATCGACCGTGCCTGATCCACAGATTTACACCTTTGAATCGGCCCTGCTCGATCCACTGATTTACACCTTCGGATCGGCCCTGCCCGATTCACGAATTTACACATTCGGATCGGCCTAGCCCAATCCATAGATTTACACCTTCGGATCGGCCCTACCCGATCCATGGATTTACACCTTCGAATTGGCTTTGCTCGATTCACGGATTTACACCTTTGGATCGGCCCTGCCCGATTCATGGATTTACACCTTCGGATCGACCCTCTCCGATCCACGAATCTACACCTTCGAATCGGCCCTACTCGATTCACGGATTTACACCTTCGGATCGGATCGACCCTGCTTGATTCACGATTTTACTTGCCTGATCCACGGATCTAACCCTTTGGATCGGCCTTGTCGGATCCACGTATTTACACCTTCGAATCAGCCTTGCCCGATTCACGTATCTACACCTTTGATCAGCTCTGCCCGATTCATGAAGCTACACATTCAGTCGGCCAGACTGATTGAAGGGTTCTTACACCTCAAAATCGACAAGTCATCGACCCAACCTAATAGAAAGTCTACACGACTCAGCCACTAGGTTGCATCAAAATCATAACACAAGCATACGGTTCAACCCCTAGTGCATCTACGAACAGAGAAGCAATCAACAAATCATTCATCCATAAGGAAAGCATCAAAAATAGAATCACAAGTATCATATAGAAGAAGCCTCAAGTGGCTAAGTTCGAAGTATAATGAAAGGCACACACGCCAAGAAAGGGCATCGCAGGCCCTAAAATACATGAGCAAAACAAAAATAAAGCTAAGTGTCATCGACGCGAGTTGTCTCCTGATGCATGCAAATGCAACACCTAATTTTACCTCACTAAATTCTAATGCAAAGTCGTGTAGTAGCAAAGAGCAAGTAAGGGTCTTTCCCACAGAGGATTTGTCAACTCTATTAATTATCTACTTCAAACAGGGTTTGTCACGAATTATAAAAACTAAACAATAACTATCAAACTAAAATTAAACAAAATAAAACAAGCAGACAATCACGAAAGAGATAAATAAGAGAAACTGGATTGAAGGTTTATTCGCCACCACTAGACATGAATTACATAAAATAAAAGCACTCTTTAACTTTTTTTGTGGCATAGGAAAGGGTAAGGTAGTCTGCTTCTTTTGTGGCAAGCCTGGCCACTGGAGGAAACACTGCAAGGCTTTCCTCGCAAGCAAGAAGAAGTAAGAGGCTATGAGTTCAGGTACTTTCATGATTGAGATTAACTTCTCTCCCTCAACATCTTGGGTCATGGACACAGGATGTGGTACTCACATTTGTACTGATGTGCAGGGCCTAAGGCAGAGTAGAGTGCTCGCCAAGGGAGAGGTGGACCTACGAGTTGGAAATGGAGCACATGTGGCTGCATTAGCTGTAGGGACTTATTGTTTATCTTTGCCTACGGGTAACTGTTATCAGGTACCTTCTATTTCTAGAAATATTATTTCAGTATCCGTTTTGGATAATATGGGGTATCATTTTGAGATATCTAATGGATTGTTGTCCTTTAGTTTGAATGGTATTCTATTTGGAATTGCAAGGTTATATAATGGATTATATGTTCTTAATTTAAACAATAAAGATATTCTCAATATTGAAACCAAGAAAGCTAAACATAGCGATCAAAACCAAACATATCTCTGGCATTGTAGATTGTGTCATGTTAATAAGACTCGCATTGCAAAACTTCAAAGGGATGGAGTTTTGGCCCCTTTTGACTTCCAGTCATTTGAGGTATGCGAGTCATGCCTTTTAGGCAAGATGACCAAGTCTCCTTTCACATGGGGGGAGGACAAAGTGAAAGGGCTACTGAACTGTTGGCATCATCCATAGTGATGTATGTGGTCCACTAACAGTTGAAGCCAGAGGTGGATATTCATACTTCATCACATTTACTGATTTCAGTAGATATGGTTATGTCTACCTATGAGACATAAATCTGAAGCCTTTGATAATTCAAGGAATTCAGAATGAAGTACAGAATATGTTGGGCAAAAGTATTAAAGCTCTTCGGTCGGATCGAGGAGGTGAATACTTAGCTCGGGGTTTTCTGAGTACCTGAAGGAATTGGGATAGTATCACAACTCACCCCTCCTTATACACCCCAACACAATGGAGTGTTAGAAAGGAGGAATAGGACCTTACTTGACATGGTTAGGTCCATGATGAGTTTTAGTGATTTACTTGCATCGTTCTGGGTTATGCCCTAGAGACTGCGACTCCATATTGAACCGTGTGCCGTCAAAGTCTGTAGATAAGACTCCTATGAGCTATGGAGTGGGCGAAAGCCCAACTTGTCTTATCTAAGGATTTGGGGTTGCGAAGCTTATGTTAAGAAATTGACTTCGAACAAGCGGGGCCAAAATCCTGTAAATGTTATTTTGGGGGGTCCAAAGGAGATCAAAGGATACTATTTCTACCACCCAGAAGAGCGCAAAATCTTTGTTGCTTGATTTGGTGTCTTCCTAGAAAGGAATATTTTCTAAGACACTAGTGGGAGAAAGTAGAACTCGATGAAGTTCTGAACCACAAGATATACTAGACGAAGGACGGAAGATGTGCTACAGGAAGTGGTTGAGCATCATGAGGAGTTACTCCACAAATTGTGGATCAAAGTGAACCACCTCAGGTAGCATAGGAGCTGCCTAGATCTGGGAGAGTACGCCTGATGCGTGTTTACTACAACATGCAAATGTAGCAAGTATACTAGTCGCAAAAAGTAATAAAGTGATGAGTGAGTATCGTTCCCACGGATAGTGTTTACTAATTACGATTTTTCTAGTTTGTCCTAATTGAAGCAACAATAAATTGGATTGATGGAAGATTAACAACTAAATACAAATGCAAAAACAACAACTTAACTAATTAAACAATTCTAAAACAAATGCTAGGGTGTTGAATTCACCTAAATACGCTAACCCAAATCATAGAATCTTTACCCAAGTTCTAATTCCTTGATTGAAATCGAATTCCCTAAGTTGTAAAACATACATTCTCATGCTACATTTCCCTACTTATCCCTATTAACTTCCGCACCCAACAAAATGAAGATTAATAGTTCAAAGGATTTTAATGCTGTGGGAATTCTATCTAGATTCATAGATCGCTAAACCTATCTCTAGTGTTTGCTGATCTATGGTATTTATCCCAAGAGGCACAATCACAAATCACTTCTCATTCTCATTGTGAACAACACACATTTGAATGGTGATCAAGCATCCAAAAGACATTAAGCAAAGAGATAAACACTCAATCATGAAATTAAAACTCAAAGTAATTCAATACATATAAATTTGAATCATTGTATCAAGATTACATCAAACCCTAGCTAAACACTCAGTTCATACTCAAAAACGAAATAAAACACAAAAACAAACTGAATCAAGATTCATCATTGAAAAGCAAGCAAAAGATGAGAAAATCTTCTCTAATTTAAAGCCCAAATCTTCAATAATCTTCTCCTTCCATGAGCTGCCTCCCAAATCACGAACTAAGCCCTTTTCTCTTCCTTTTTGCTCTAATTTATACTCTCTTCACTTAAGGATGAAGCCCTGGCAAGCCAAAACGCATCGTTTTATTTTTACTCTGAGCAGGTTTTGCCGCGGCGAAGATTTTTCCTGCCAGCGGCGAAGATTTCAGGCCCAATCTGATCATGATAGAGTTCGAATCTGGAAACGTGTTAAACATATGAATTGTAGCCCTTAATTATGTTCTGGTATTTCAAGAATCACACAATCCTAGGTCTACAGCTCAAGTTATGGCAGAAATACTGAAGCCCATCCAAGACGTTTTTCTTCAGTTCCCAGCGTACTTTTCACGACTTCAAGCCAAGTTTTCACCTTTTTCAGTCAGAATTAGGAAAAACCCAAAACATGAACGTGTAGCTCTTCTTCTTAGCTTTCCAAAGCTTCTAAATTCAGATCATTCCGATTTTCAAGTCAATTACACAATTTACCTCAAACTGTCATTTCTGCTAAAAATCATCGTTTAGGCCTACAGACAATTGTATGAAAAGTATCCTAAATCCTATCAAAATTCAATGCAAAATCATAGTGTAAATATGCTTATCAACGCCATAACCTGAGAGATACGGTTATCTCGTGACTCAACATGGTGACGTACTAGTCTATCAAGACGATGAACCCAGAACACGAAGACGCTATATCGATCCAGATTCTGTTAAATGCTTGAGCCGTGAAATCTGAGATGGACTACATGTACCAGAACCAAGTGTAGTCTCTGGTGGAACCACCTGAAGGGGTAAAACCCATAGGGTGTAAATGGGTCTTCAAGAAGAAGACTGACATGGATGGCAACGTCATACTTATAAAGCACGGCTGTTGCCAAAGTTTTCAAACAAATTCATGGCATTGACTATGAAGAACCTTTTCCCCGGTTGCCATGATTAAATCCATCCAGATATGCTTGCAATTTCTGCATATCATGACTATGAGATTTGGCAATGGATGTCAAAACTGCTTTCCTGAACGGAAACCTTGAGGAGGATGTGTATATGACACAACCTGATGGTTTCGTTTTTGATAGTCAAGCTAATAAGGTGCAAGTTGCAGAGATCCATTTTGACTCAAGCAGCTTCAGGAGCTGGAACATTCGTTTTGATGAGCCGTAAAAGAATTCGGTTTTATCAAAAATGAAGATACCTTGTGTTTACAAGAAAGTGTGTGGAAGCGCAGTAGCTTCCTAGTGTTGTATGTCGATGACATACTTTTGATCGGGAATGATATACCGAACTTGCAGTCGGTAAGACTTGGTTATCCAAGTGCTTCTCCATGAAGGACTTAGGGGAAGCACCCTACATCCCTGGTATAAAGATCTATCGTGATAGATCGCGTAGGTTGCTTGGCCTAATTCAGAGTGCAATATTGACTAAGTATTGAAACGATTCAGTATGGAAGAATCCAAGAAAGGATTTCTTCGATGTCACATGGTGTTTATCTCTCTAAGATTGTGTCCTAAAACACAGAGGAGAGATAGGATGAAGAGATCCCATATGCATCAGCAATTGGATCCATCATGTATGCCATGCTATGTACCCGGATTGATGTCTCATGTGCTTTGAGCACTTGTAGTAGATATCAATCAGATCCAGGTGAGTGTCATTGGTGGCTGTCAAGAATATTCTTAAGTACCTGAAGGACTAAGATATGTTCTTGGTTTATGGAGGGGAAGAGGCTCACTGTAAGAGGATACAGTGAGGCTAGTTTCCAAACGGACAAAGATGATTATTGATCGCAATCAGGGTTCGTATTTTGTCTCAATGGCGGTACAGTGAGCTGGAAGAGCTCCAGCAAAGCACTGTAGCGGACTCTACAATGGAGGCTGAGTATATTGCTTGTCAGATGCGCCAAGGAGGCATTCTGGATTAAGAAGTTCGTCACTGAACTTGGTGTGGTTCCTACGATTGTTGATCCTATAGATATCTATTGTGACAACATGGAGCAATTGCTCAAGCTAGGGAACCACGATCTCTTAGAAGTCCAGACACTACTCAGACATTCCATCTTATCAGAGAGATAGTTGAGAGGAAAGACTTGCAGATTAGTAAAGTGCATACTGACGACAATCTCGCAATCCACGACAAAGCCTCATCGCAGTAGGCATGAAAGGCACTTGAATCATTTGGTATTAAATACATGAATGATTGGCTATATGCAAGTGGGAATTGTTAGAGTAGATGCCCTAGAGCCAATCAATCATTGTAGAATTGACTCTTTGTAATAATGTTCATAATCAATAATAAAAGCATTTTATTCTATATCGCGTAATCTTATTATTGTAATATGTATTGATATATGTCCTTAAATGGTAGAACCATGATGAGGGTATCAAGTGTTTCAAATCTTGATAGTGAGAACCCTATGAGCACATGTGGTGGCCATTCTAGAAACGTCCGTAGCCCCAGTATTATTCGTAAGTAAGGGCACAGATAATACGGTAAGGCTATCATAGCGTTGAACGACCCTGTCGAAAGGCAGTGACTAATCTCACTTGTCAAGGTTTTTGGTGACAACCTGGTGAAACACATGGGTGCTTGTTGTAGGCGGATATACCGCAGCAAGTTCACTGGACTGACCCACCGAGGATTCCATATGGATGGTAACCCCAGTGTCTATGGAACAAATCCTCTAACGAATGGTGGTGCATGTGATCCTTAGACTTGAGATCACCGGAGCGCCTTGTGTATCGATCTGTACAGTTTGACACTAGCCTAACGCAGTTCTATTCAGAGCTGTCAGTACGGTGGTGATTGGCTATATCAAGGAGTGTATCAAGGCTATGGTGGATTGATAGAGGATTCATCACTCCCGGGGTCTGGTAGAATTATCTCACGGCGCGATTCAGTATATGGCAATGACACTAAAACTGTGGCCACAGTGGGATTGAGTTGTTGCTCTATCCAAATTATAATACGGGTCATTGGTCTAGAAACTGAATATATAACATCGAGACTAACCGAAGGTTGACACTATTTCTATGCCTTTGTCTCGTAGAGATAACGTATGATGAAAGGATCGAATTGTACGGTAACCATATCGTTGACAAGTAGCTATTTTGCTGAATCCGAATCTATCGGGTGGCCATGATGCCTTGCTAGGGGCCAATCTTGGTCTGTGTATTAGTGAGACGATTAATTGGTGTTAATCGCGATATTATACACTACCGATATGATGAGGAGCCTATGGGTCACACACATAGAAGATAATTTAAGAGCCAAGAAGAAAGAAGGGCGTTTTCGTCTTTTTAGGCGAAAAGGTATTTTGGTAATTTCACAGTGCAATTAAATTTACTGAGGTCGTAGCCTTTTATTTAATTTGTTAAAAAAATTAAATAAGTGAAATTACGGTTTAATGTGTGTTCGTACATATTTAATTAAATTATCATTATTGTTAAATGTTAATTAAATATTAATTGATTTTAGTTGAAATAATGATGAATTAAAATATCCAATTGGGAGTGTTTGGCAAATTTGGGGGTGTTTGGGTTGGAGCCCAAGCCTATTCTATATGGGAATAGGGCAACTAAAATAAGACTATAAAAGAAAAGGTTTTAGTTGAAAAGGTGTGTGTGTTATTTTATTCATTCTTCAATTTTTGAAAAGAGAGAAACCTCCAGCCTAAAAACTCTCCCACGCCACTTTTATTGTTCTATTGAAAAACAAACATTTTTGTTTTCTTCTTGATTTCTTAAGGCCAAGGAGGATCTAGCAAATCTCTCCTTGGTTCTTGTTGATTGTCTTCGTGTGGACCTCTATGGTTCGATCCTACACTTGGATAGATAGCAAACACGTTCAGAGACAATATTGGTGGAGCCTCCAAACGTGGGTATGAATCTAAACTTTAGATTTATTTTATTTTCTGCAGATTCTTGATATTATACATAAACTGTAAAATTTGTGCCTTGATTTTGGGCTTTAAGGAACGATCTACGGTTGTATAAAATTTTGCTTTCCGCTGAGCAACCGGGTTGTTTCCTAACATGAATATCTTTGTTCTCTTTTTTTTTTTTTTTTTATCTCTAAAAGAATTCCCCCAAAATAATGCTAAAAGACTTCTATTTATATCCCACAAGGGTTAGGGTTTTGTTTTCCTTAATTCTAGTTAGTTTAGGACTCTTAAACCCCATTTTCCTAGTCAAAAATGGAAGAAAAGTTCCTAGCTGTCGTGACTGTGGCTCATCACTGTGCTGTGGCATAGTAGCTACTGGAAAAAGTGTGCCGCAGCATAGAGATGGTGATTTTTGAACTCGATAACGATGAAGTTTGGAAAAGTGGTAAACATATGAAATGTATCCCTTTGAATCAGCTTTCCAACAGTCCAAGAATCGTCTTAATACAAGCTCTACAGCTCAAGATATTCTCAAAATACCAACGCATGCTCAAGCTGGAATGTAATCTAGGATATTCTCTTTACTTCAACTTCCATAACTTCTTCAATTCAACTTCGATTCTCGATCCGTTTGTTTCTAGTCATCACAAATTCTCTTGCCAACATCATCTCTCATCCGAATATTATTTTTGAGCCTTATTCCCTGAAAACACAACAAAAATACCTGTGATCCCGAAAAGTGCGTTTATGAAACAATTAAGTTAATTCATGCTAATTAATCCTAATTTCCCACAAATGATACCTATAAACCACTAAGTATAAGTGTATTTTCAAGCACTTATAATCTCCCCTATCTTCTACTTGGTCACCCTATCACCAACACCAGCACCCATCCCTGTAGCCTGGTCGCTCACATCCTCAATAACCGACGGCCCCGACTGGCTTGCAAAATCAAGCACCTGCTCATCAATCTGCTCCTCCATAGGCCCAGGCCCCTCCTCCAACATCTCCTGCATGAGCTGGATGTCCTCATCCGGGTTCCAGTGAGAGGTGTTCCCAGCCTTATACTCAAGCATGAGCTCTCTCTAGGCCCCAATAATGGCATCATCAGTAATGGTAAGGAATTGCTCCTTGAGGGACTTAACCTTCGTAGCCTTCTTGGCCAACTCTCTCCTCAGCCTCTCTAACTCACCCTCGACCTCCTTCAGACGCTGCTGGCTCTCCTGCTCGGCCTTCTGGGCTGTCACCTCTCTTTGGTGCAAACTGGTATTCTCCTTGGACACATCCTGTATCCTCTTCTCCTGCGCCACGATGGACTTCCTCAGATGCAGACTGCCTGTAAATGCCTGCACAACAAAACAATTTCATTAGTATACAACCACGATGAACACAATAAAACAAAAACTCCTACCTCACTTGGAAAACACGAGATACCCCCCAATCAGTGGCCGCGACCTCGCCTATCTGGTTCAAACGGGTCTCGTTCGCTGGGAACAGGTACGAGTCAGCCAATTTGCTCATGGAAGCCGCATCAGAATAGGTCGACGCAGAAGCTAGAATCTTGAAGGTAATTATCTCAGTCTCTTCATCCAAGATCGCTGTTTGGGATGACCTGGCTCCGGCGGGGGGATGTCGACTAGGTGGAGTTGCCACCATATTTTCCGCCCTTCTCTCATCTTTAGTAGAGGATTCCCTCTTTCTCTTTTCTAGATGCCTGGCGATAGACTTGCTCGCACTGGGGATGGTCAGCTTCTTCATTAATCTTTCGGCAAGCGCAAACTCTCCAATGGTTAGTGGGTTCAACCTGGACTTACCATAAGTGGTATGATTACAGTAGCGAGTTAGAAGCACATTCCAAGTCTGCTTCAACGAAGGGAAGGGGATACCTCACTGAATCGCTTCTACTCCAGCTTCGAGATGGCTGGTCCTGAGGTTAGCTTCCTCCAATACCACTCGCTAGTCCCTCTGCGCTCTGGGAATGGTTAAAACCTTCTGGGTCTGCACGTCCAAGCCATCCCCACTCTGCCTGGCTCGATTGAATTCAAGCTCTACAAAGAAGAAACACAATACGATTTAGTAATCAAAATACAAAACAAAGACAAGGTTTCTCACTAGTGGCTCGCCAAGTGTTTGGAATATCGCCCTAGCCTCTCTCCCCGAAGACCGCCTCACCCCTCACAAAGAAGTACCGATCCTTCCAATTCTTGTGACTTGAACAAAGGTCAGTCACCAAGTGAGACCGATCATGCCTGAGGTTGCTCAGATACCGACCCTTCTCCTTGTCGTTTTCCTTTAGGAAATACGAATACAGTAGCTCTTGCAGCCCAAACATCACTTGGTTCCACACGCAAAGGTCCTCTAGTGCCATCAGCAACCTCCACCCGTTCGACATGATCTGAGAAGGGGCAATCATGAAATGGTTCAGCACCTCCCAGACGAGGTGAGGAATGGGGAACCTCATCCCGTCATGAAACCATTTCTCATAGACACTCACCTAACCTTTTGCCTCCTAGTCGACCAGTTTGTCCGACCGCGACGCTCTGATCTCGATTGACTCCAGAATGTGATACATCGTCTGGATCCGCCATACATCACTATCTTTAAGCATGGGCAAATAATCCTTACTTAGAATCCCATTGCCTTGTTGACTCGGCTTGTCCTTAGAGCCCCTGCCGGATGAGGATGGACTATCAACTCCTTCGGAGTCTTCCTGCTCCCCTATTGCCTGTCCGGATCACTTGGATTAGCAGCACTCGTCCCTAGGGCAGCTACATTCACACTAGTCAGTGTACCTATCGAAACGTCCCCTTAAGGCATCATCACCATGGTCGGGGCACTCTCGTACTCATTTCCTACATCTGCCCCAGCCCCACTAGAACCACTTGACCCTAAACCAGACATTTTCAGCGTATCCACTTTACCTAACCGACTGACCGACTCAACTCCACAATCCTCACTCCCTAATTACGAGGTTACCACTCACCCTCACCACCGAATAGCCTATTCCAGCCCACAAACTTGACGTCTTAAAACCCAGAGTCACCGTTCGACCTTCACGATCGACCGATCTACCTTTCAGCACCCGCGAGTTCACAGATCGCCCCCACAACTGACCGACCTAATCTCCAAAGTCAGCACCTATTTCATCCCGCTCACCCCGAGCAACCAACCTAAGCTGTATAACCTTTTGCTCAATCGGGACCACCGAACGTTTGTTCAACTACCTGATTAGTCCCTTTACCACTCGGTCGGGATGATCGGGTGACCTACTTACCCCACTTAAAGCGAATTCCTTGCCAAGACATAGACCAAACCTATTCACTTGATTCGGTCAGGCATACCAACCGAGCCGAACCAAGATACTACGTAACTCGTCTTCGTCTTCTATTCTCTGTCCAAAACCCGAAATCACCAAACAAAAATCAGACAAATCACCGGTAATTCACCAGAGACCAATATTCAAACCTATTCTAAAAACCAAAACTCGGCACCCCCAAAATTAAGGCAAAATCTCTCAAAACTTTACGAAACCAAACCCAATCTCCCAAGAACTCAGCATAAACGAAGAAAAAAAGCAAAACGAAGCAAAAAACAGTGCAAGAAGACAATATTTACTGTGAATGAACCCAGAATCTACAAAAGGGAATCACCATTACTGACAAAAACTGGAAACGAAGGAAAGAAATAGAAGAGAAAAGGAGAAAAATCAAAGAAGAGGCATGAAATGAAGACCAACAGTCTGCTCCCTCAGTTTTATGGAAGAAATCTGACAGAGCGAGACACATGGCAACCCGCAATTGGCCTAGAGACAGAGTGGCTCTTCATTTTTTTGCCCAAAACGAAGACTGGATCACCACCGTACACATGGAAGCGATCCACGCCACCTAGGAAACTGCAATACCGTATGAAAACCACGATGAATTGCCCTTCCTACCTGACCGATCCAACATATTGAAGCACGCCAGCCCTTGCAACGAAGCCGACACTCCTTGATACTTCCCGTCTAGGAGATTCTCCCAACCTAGATGACTAGCCAGGAATTGTCTTCCCTAACTTTTGCCTCAAAACAAGCACGACAAAAAATGGTCTCGATTACTCGGTCGTCCCTAATGGATGAGTGGGTATCTAAGCGCATGTGAGCATTCGCGCATCCCTTGGATTGGATTCGATCACTCAGAACGAGCCCCCATAGCAACGTTAGGCCCAGTATAGCCCATTAGGCCCAATGGCGCCCAGTAAGGACATCTTCATTAGATCGCTCGCTCATTCCTCGAATGGTCAGGCCAGCCAGACGAGTCGAGATCATCTACAAATCCGGTCTACTACATCGAGCGACTGTGTATTCGATGGAAACTTTCATCCACTCACTCAACCTAAGACACCGATTGAAGGTGCTTGCTCTAGGTAGCCCGTTATTTCTGCACTCTGCTAGACACCAAGAGAATACATGTACACCAATTAGTTCGCCCTTACCCAGTCCGCTCTGTTTTGCACATCAGTCGATCGCAAAGGATGACCGAAGACGCCTCGGGCGATTCCTACTCTCTAAGTTAAGCACACCTTAACTCAAAGAGTGGGGGGCAAACTGTTAGGGCTAAAAAATGTCCTTAGCCCAAATAGGATAATACATCTGATAACGAGGAAAAGCCTAGGCCCAATCCCGATGCGGCCCAAGCCAGAATTCCCCAGACGAGGCCCATTCGGTATGAAGTACAGTCAGTCCATGCCATCTGGACCCAGGCCTCCTGATCCCAGTACGCCTCCTGATCCCAGTACACCTCCTGGGCCTATGGTCAAATTCAGAGCCCACGGTCACCTACGAATCATATTCCTACTCGAACACTGATAAGGTAGTCCACTACTATCCCAATTCCCCCAAGTTCCATGTCAGAATCATACTCGGACTCCCTTTCATGCCAGGATAAGAGGGCCAAAGGATACAACCCTGGAGGAAATAGATTACTATGAGAACTCCCAATCTTACTAGGATTGGGAGACTAGACAGTCACTATTTAAACAGAGGCTAGCCCTCACACAAAGGAGATTACATTACACCTTCAGACCTCGGAGTTCCCGCTTAAGAACTTCACATTATAGCCGTAGTCACAGTCCCCGACTAGACTTCTGGTAACCTGTCTACTCCCTAGCCCTCACTAAATCATCCTCTTTCAGCCTAGCTGACTTCAGCGCCGGAGTGCCTACGACAAACACCACCTCGGTGTTTTCCGTCGCTTCACGTTTGTTTCTCTACGTGTGCAGGTACAACAGATCGCTAGTGGCCTCGACCTCACGGGATCAGTCCCTCCTTCCGTGCAGGTAGATTTTTACGTCTACATTTAGTTAACGACATGCATATGGTCCTCAATTGCACAAATAATTTCTCCTGTTGAATTGTTTTTATTTTCTAATGTGTAATTAAAATTAATATAAGCCATTAAAGAAAAAACAATTGTGTTAGAGAAGCCTTTAGGGTTTCAATTTAATAAAGAGTAAACCATTTTTTCCCACCCAAGGTTTGCCTTAATGACACTTTCTCACTAAAAAGTTTCAAAATACCACTTTCCACCCAAAGTTAATATTCTGTTACTACCCAAAGCCGATTCTGGCAGATTTCCAATGGCAAAAATTCTTTACCGCTATGGGTGATTTAGAAGAAAGTAGTAATAATTCTCTAAAGAAGAATGAATCTACTACTATATTGGCTGGATTCCATATGTAGGAAACTTCTTCTCTAATCACTCTAGAACGACTTGATGGTACCAATTATGTTGAGTGGTCTTTGAATGCTCAAAATAAGATTAGTGGGAGGAAATGTTGGGGTTTTGTTTCAGGTAAGAAGGTTGCACCAAAAGATGTTCATTATGAGGAATATGAAGCATGGGAAGATGAAATCTACTTGGTCAAATCTTGGCTCCTTGATGCAATGACAAAGGATATCAGATCTCTCTTCCCTCGGTTAGCTACGACGAAGGAAATATGGGAGGCTACCAAACAGACATATTCGGTTGGCCAGGATGCATTAAAAGCCTATCAACTACAGTGCGAGGTAATTTCTATCCGCTAGAATAGAGGTTTTGTTATTTCTTATTTTGGCAAACTACAGAAAATATGGCAGAAACTTGATGATATTGATGACTGTACTATAGGGTGTGCCAATGATATTGTGAAATATACTACTGATAAGTTGCATAAATTTAGTGTTTTTAGGTTTGTTTTTATAGCCTTCTAGTTAATTTTTCATTTGTTTTCTGTGTTTTTATGTTAGTTTTTGTTAAGTTTGAAATATGAATGGTTAGCTATTGATTTGGAGAATTTTGTAATTTTTAGGTGTTAATTGAGTAGATTGGAGCATTGGAATGAAATTAGAACTCAAAGCTTGAAGAAATTGAGATTTGCTGACAAGTTTGAAGGCCATGGCCTTGCC
The DNA here is from genome assembly GCF_008641045.1 of Pistacia vera. NCBI lineage: Eukaryota > Viridiplantae > Streptophyta > Magnoliopsida > Sapindales > Anacardiaceae > Pistacia > Pistacia vera. The sequence goes on from NW_022196485.1 coordinate 92,694, forward strand.
TTGGTGGTTCACCACGGCCGTGGTGGTTGAATGAAAATAAAATAACGAGGACAAAAAACACCATGGCCTAGGCTGTGGTGATGTACATTTAGACACAGCCTAGGCTGTGTCGGGCACTTTTAGGGTTTTTATTAGTTTTTCTTCCCTTTTTCGTTTAGAACTCTTTTGGGTATTTAAGGATGATTAAGATTACTCCTTGGGGGCCGAAATTTTACCCATTCTTGGAGACAGATTATTGTGTAACAAAAGAGAAAGGAGAATCAAGAACAAAATTCATCAAAGAGTTTGTTTTTACTTTTTCAATATGATTTATTTCTTGAATTCTACTATTGTTTCTTTTATTATGAACTAATTTTCTCAGGCTAAGACTAGGGTTAGTCTATTTATGGATCTGTGATCAATCTTTTATTTTTTGGTCAGTGAATTATTTTTCTAATGATGAGTTTATATTATGTGCTTAATGCTATTAGGAACTTGATCAATTTCTGATAGAATTGTTTTGTGTGATTGAGACCGAGAGGAGATATCACATGAGTGCTCTAGTAATATAGGCCATGGAATAATTGGATATAGAGATATATGAATTGATACATGCAATAGTCATAGGCAGGATTAACTTGTTCTGAAAGCTAGAGGATTTCACAAAGCTTAATGCTCATTTATTTCATTAAATCTTTATAGAGATATCTAGGTTGTGAAATAGAAGTAGAATTAATATTGCTTGAGAAAGAATATTGGTTAACCTAGGAAATCCCGTTGTCACATTAATTAAATAAATTCACTGACTATAGTAAATTGAGTGGTGCAAAGAAGTTATAGATGAGCCTGAAGTCTTAGCCGTTTTCTCTCATTGAATTATTAATTTTAGTTTTACTGCAATTGGTTTCTAATATTTCAGATTTTAATATTTTCAGTTTTAAAGATCACCATTCTAAGTTTTGATTATCTAGATAAAGTTAAGAATAATTAATATTTCAGTACTTGTTTACGCAATCCCTTGGGTACGATAACCTGTATTTTATTATACTATATTACTTGAGACTAATGTACTTGCTAGTAGTTATTGCAAACGACACAACAACTACTAAGGTTAATTCCCAACATGTGTATATGTTTTTGGCTGGTCTTGACCCTCAATTAGATTGGGTTTGAGGTTGGGTGCTTGCTACCAAACCACTTCCAGATTTACAAGTTGTTTATGCTATGGTTTTTATGGAAGCTAATCGCCAAGATGCTATGCTTGGAGGAAAAATTGGAGAAGGGGTTGTAATGGCCTCTCGGAAAATGCCTACCTCAAAGAAGCATCAGAAGTGTATTCATTAAATGGTATTAGTCATACGGTAGATACATGTTTTCAAATCCATGGATATTCGGATTGACATCCAAAGGGCAAGGAAGTGTCTCAGATGTCTTCTAGTGATAATGAGGAAGACTTTAATCTGAAAGGGGAATCTAGCCACAACTCCTGGATTTACTGCTAAGTGAGGTATGTCTTTTACTAGAAATCGTGATTGGATAATTGACTTTGGTGCAACAGACCATATGACTTGTGATTGTTATAGGTTTAGTTACTTATCCCCTAAATGTTCCAAAACTACCATTACCAATGCCAATGGCGTATAATCTTCAGCTATTGGAGTTGGTACAGTCCCGTTATCCCCCACTTTAGCTATCAAATATGTCTTATTTGTGCCATCATTAAATTGTAATATTCTCTCTGTTAATCAATTAACCAAATCTCATTATTATATTGCTTTATTTTTTCCTACTCACTATGTTTTTCAAGACATCCATACCAAGGAGAAGATTAGCAGTGGTAGACAAAATGGAGGATTGTACTATCTGGAGGATAGGTTCCAACATTCCAACAGAGAAGGACAAACTCACTTGCTAAAGGAAGATTTGATGAATAAGAAAAAGGAAGAAATTTGGTTGTGGCATAAGAGACTAGGACATCCCTCTTTTAGCTATCTTAGGAGATTATTTCCCTCTTTGTTTAGTAGATATCATTTTTTGGATTTTAGTTGTGAAACTTGTGTAATGGCAAAAAGTCATCATACCATTTTCCATTTAAGTGATAATAGAGCAAATCTACCTTTTTCATTAATTCATTCGGATGTTTGGGGATCGATACCAATTTTAACTCTTAATGAGATGAGGTGGTTTGTAACTTTTGTTGATGATTGCACTCGAATGACTTGGGTTTATCAATTGAAGCATAAAAGTGATGTCTGCTCGGTTTTTTGCTTGTTTCATCAAATGGTAACTACTCAGTTTGGTATTCCAGTAAAAGTTCTTTGTTCTGATAATGGGGGAGAATACTTCAAACAAGAATTGACGGAATTCATGCACTTAGTAGGGATTATTCACCAAAAAACATGTCCTTATTCTCCTTAACAAAATGGTGTTGCAGAGTAGAAAAACAAACAGTTATTGGAAGTTACTCGGTCTCTCTTGATTAGAGGTCATGCCCCTTCTCACTTTTGGAGTGACGCCTTGAATTCAGCAGTCTACTTAATAAACTGTACACCTTCTAGTGTTCTCAATTTTAGAAGACCAGTGGATGCTCTCTCTGATTATTGCACTCTTCCATTAGTGGTACTTTTGGCTCCTCAAATTTTTGGACATGTGGTCTATGTCCACTTGCATCCACATCAACGGACTAAGCTTGAGTCTCGTGTAGTGAAGTGTGTTTTTGTGGGATATGGGATCAATCAAAAGGGCTACAGGTGTTATGATCCATCTTCTCGGAGATTTTATGTTTCCATGAATGTTATTTTTCATGAGAAAGAATTTTTCTACAAGACACCGACGCATGATTTACCACTTTAGGGGGATAATAAAGATGAAGTGATTAAACATGAAGAACTACATGTGTTTTTTCCCAAAGATTTAGATGAAGGAAATAGAACATCTGAAGATGCTACGGAAAATAATTCTTTGTATTGGATCTTTCCTGAACAACCAAATGAACTGAAAGAAGAAAACCATGTGATCGAGGAATTTATGGATGAAAACTCTGTCTTGGATTTGTTCCAGACAACTGGAAGTGATACCATCGATCGACCTAATGAAGGGGAAAGGTTCCAAATTGTTGAACAAACGGTTCTAAGCTCTGAAGATGATTCTCTCCATGATAGTACAATAGTACAATGTCTCCTAACAATCCAACACAACCATTGGGTCAATCTTCTCCTGAGGCTCATTCAAAGGTACCTACTAATCCTAATTCTATGATTGTTGATGATGTTAATTTTGAATCTTAATTGTCTCAATATCTTCTTCTAGCTTGTTCTAAATGTGGTATACCACCCATTAAATATGACCCTGATCCTAAATCCAAAGTTAGATATCCTATTAGTGATCACATATCTTCGAAAAAATTATCCAAGTCATATGCATCTTATGTGCTATAGTTATTGTCTATCTCTATTCCTAGTAAAATGTAGGAAGCTTTAGTAGATGCTAGATGGACCCAAGCCATGGCTGAAGAAATGGTAGCACTTGAAAAGAATGCTACTTGGGAACTTGTGCCTTTACCGAAGGGAAAGAAGACCATGGGGTGTAAATGGGTTGCGTATACCCTTTTGCAACCAACCAAGCTTTGTACCTTTCAATGGTCTCATTCGCCTTATGGGATTGACTATCAAAACACTTTTGCACCAGTTTCCAAGCTTAACATAATTAGAGTGCTCTTGTTGTTTGCAGTTTACTGGGCTTGGCCACTTCTTCAATTTGATGTAAAAAATGCTTTCTTGCATGGGGATCTTATAGAAGAAGTGTATATGGATCTTCCTCCGGGTATGTAAGAAAGGTGTGCAAACTCAATAAGGCATTGTATGGTTTAAAACAATCTCTAAAGCTTGGTTCGGTAGATTCACCAAGTCTATGAAGAACTTTGGCTATAAACAAAGCAACTCAGATCACACTTTGTTTTTAAAGCATTGAAAGGGTAGAATTACTGCTTTGATTATCTATGTTGATGATATGGTGGTGACATGTGATGATCAAGATGAAATTGAGAACTTACAATGACACTTGGCCTCATAATTTGAAATGAAATAGCTTGGTGACTTGAAGTACTTTCTTGGGATTGAGGTAGCCAGATCAAAAAATGGTATTTTCTTATCTCAGTGAAAATACATTCTTGATTTGTTAACTGAAATAGGTATACTTGGATGTAAGCCTGCGAATACTCCTATTTAACAAAACCATAAGTTGTTTCATTGTTTGGATAAAACTACTACTGATAAGGCAAGATACCAAAGACTTGTGGGAAAATTGATTTATTTGTCTCACACTAGGCCAGATATTACTTATTCAATATGTGCAGTGATCCAGTTTATGCATGATCCTCGTAAACCTCACATGGATGCCGTGGAACGTATATTGAGGTATTTGAAGTCTGCTCCAAGTAAAGGGTTACTTTTCACTAAGCACAATCATCTGAAGGTAGAAGGATACACTGATGCAGATTGGGTTGGCTCAGCTGATAATAGAAGATCTTTACTTTTGTAGGGGGAAACCTTGTGACTTGGAGGAGTAAAAAGCAATCGATAGTTGCAAGGTCAAATGCTGAAGCTGAGTATAGGGGCATGGCTTTGGAGTGTGTGAGCTACTATGGTTGAGGAACTTGCTAAGAGATTTGGGAGTTGACTCTCAGGATGCAGTGAAGTTTTATTGTGATAACACTTCAACTATAGAGATTGCCCACAATCCAGTTCAACACGATCGGACAAAGCATGTAGAAATTGATAGACACTTAATTAAGGGAAAACTGGAAGCTAGGATCATTATATTTCCTTTTGTGAGGTCTAAATACCAACTAGCCGACATTCTTACCAAAGCTGTAGCCAACAATGCATTTGATGACGCTTTAGAAAAATTAGGCATGTGTGATATCCATGCTCCAACTTGAGGGGAGTGTTAGAATATCCTATAATTAAGAGATTGATATGGTCAATATTCTTAATTATAGGATATTAATTCTTTCATAATTATAAGATATCCTATAATTAAGAGATTGATATGGTCAATATTCTTAATTATAGGATATTATTTCTTTCATAATTACAGAATATTTTATGTAATATTTTGTAATTAATTCTTTTATTCTTTCCTTGTAAATGTTCTTGTATCTATCCTATATATTGTAGAATTACAATGAATGAAATTATCAAAAAATTATTTCACAATTGTGTTTATTGACCCAAAGGTCACTCCTAAGATTAAGATTTCATTTAACAACAATTATAGAATATATTATTCTTCCTTCCTAATTCTGGTTTTAAATATGATCTTCTATATTTATACGTAAAATTTTGAAAGCTAATAAATAAATTGCATAATTCTACATTTAAGAAACTTTTATATGAACTTTTGTAAACATGTTATATGTCATAATTCTTTTATTCTAAAATAATTCATCTTTATTAATAAGTTTGAATTTATTTTTTTGCCTTTATGTTGACAAAAAAGATTAATTACTTCTTTTTTATCAAATATAAAAGCCATATTTTAGACCTAATATTGTCTTGAGCCAGCTCTACATAAGAATCAGAGATTGATTCAGAACTAAAAATTGAAAAAAAGTAGAAGAGAAATGTAATACTGTTATTTTATATATTTTGTAAAATTTCTTTTTTCTTGATTGCCTATCTCTATTCCTCTTCTTCTTCTTCTTCTTCTACTACTACTACTTTTTATTATTATTTTTTACTCTTATAGAGTTATAATGAATTTTGTAACATCATCTAGATGACATGGACCTTATGATGTTGTATAAAAAGCAGAAAAAGGAAAAAAACATATACAAATAACCACTATTGAGTAGTCTGATGATAAAAGAGCAAAAGGAGTTCTACGAGTTCTTGAATTTGAGTCTTCCCAAACATTAATTGGGGCGTTAACTGGGGCTCTTATCAGTTTTAGGGTCTTGGGGAGTAGATGAGGTGTGCACACGCTGACTCGGATGCCTCCGGTGATAAAAAAAAAAAAAATTGGCTTGGACACCTCCGGGGATCAAAAGAAAAAAAAAAAAAAATACATATATAAATTCTCCTCTGCCTGGTTGATTTATACTGCAGAGTGAAACTCCTTAGACGTCTTCCACTTGTGAAGAACATCGCCATAAACATTATAGAACATAATTTGAGCTTCTGCCTGAGTCAACTCGACAGACATGAAACCTTGACCATCATAGAAGAATTTCATACCATCATGGTAATGCTCATGTTTAGTGTCACCCCTCCAAGCCTTTGAGCCTCCTCCACTCGTTAAATATTGAATTGGACTGCAAAAAAATATTGGATTTTTAGCAATACAAATTAATGAATTTTTTTTAACATAATTATTAGTGTTATGAGACGTGAGATGATTATATTGAACTTCACCTATCAAGGCTGGAAATGTGTTCCAAGCAATGGTCATGTCCATTCATGTAAAAATCCACATTGTTGGCCTGAATATTCACAATATTGCGAGAACAAAAGAAAATTAAATACAAATACAAATTCATTTTTTTTTTTTTTGAGTTGTGACAAATTGCTAATCACCTTGAGTATTGGGAGCAGAAGCTGAATGAGCTCTTCAGTCTCGCCGTGAAATCCAGCACTTCTAATTGCATGGTGACCAACAACCATTTTCCAATTTGCACTTGAATCTCTTAGTCCCGATTCCAGGGCCTTGTGATGGTTAAAATTCTCGTTAAATTCAATTTGAATCAAGATGAAGGCAATAGAAATTAAACTAATTAATTTTTTTTATAGGTTAAATGATTATAAGATTACCTCTAGGGTTTCGGCAATGTATTTTCTTCGAGGTAACAGCCCTTGCCAATTGTAATTGTGCTCATCGTCTGCGAAGTACTTCTCCACAAATGGAGTGGTGTCGACAAAGAAAATATCCGCCATTTCTACCACAATTATGCAGAAAATAGTTTAATGGAAAAGTATATTTATAATGAAGAACTTATTAATTTTAATGAAGATATGTTATACCTGTATTAACGAGGAAAGATCGTCGACAAAGCCATCGACCATCAATCATCGAAAGGATGGGGCTTAATTGTGCCTCAACATCACCCCTATAGTCGTGATTTCCCAAAACTGAAAAAAGGAAAATGGTTGATTTCAGTCTTGAGACAAAATTTATGAATTAAGAGACTTATTGTTAAATTGCAACCCCACCTATAAGGTGATGACTCAACATCATATTAGTCCAATACTTACTAGAATACCATTGCTTTTGCAAACCCTTAGCGGTGTAAATTTTTGTGAAGGAATCTTCAAATGCTGGATCGTCTACGCCTTCTAATCCATTATCATAAAAGTTATCTCCAGTTGAGACGACAAAGTCTATGTTTAGTTTCTCTGCAACCTTTCCCATCTGCTATGCATAGTCTCGTTAACCATCAATCAAGAAGCATACATAACTATTAATACAAATATTACGCCCACATGAACTATTGGATATAATTTTCAGTCAACTATTGAACAAGATTTAATAGTTTACATGTGGGATAACTTTCATAGACAGACCGACCTATTAATGAGCGGGGTTTCGTGATCCTACTTATATTTTTTAAAATAAATTTGCTTTGGTGTTTTGTTTTGACCCACCTGTATTTATATTAATGTATTTATATGACCCAATTCATTTACTTTTTTCTTATATAATATTATATTATTTTGAATTTATCCCTTTAATTTAATTATTGGGCCATCCTTGATAACTTTACTTTTGTTGGGTTGTCGACTACTTCAATAATAAGGGTCGCAAAGACGCATTCGGGAGTCCAACTATAAGATTTCTCTAAATAATTAATTCCCCATTGGGTTTGAACTTAGAAAAAAAAGATTTCTGTAATACTAGGTTTTACTTTTTAAACTTAGTATATAAATTTATTTTTCTCTAGTACGAGTGTGATAAAAAATTATAAGGAAAATTACAATCATTATAACAAGAGAGGTGAGACAGTATTTCAATAATATTGACTCTACTGGATATAGTTTATTAATTAGGTGAATCAAGGTAAATCGCCAGTATTTTTCTTTCCTTTTACTGGTATGTGTTTACTGTTCTCGATTTTATATTACTTTCAATTGTTTCAACTTATGCTGTTTTAGATCTGCCTTACAAAAATAATATATGAAAGATGAGATATACTGGAATAATTACTGAAACTAGGTAATTAAAATAGCTTTATTTCATGTTTGTTTGTTTGCAAAATGGTTGAAGAAAATGCCTCATTAAATAAGGAAGCTAATTAAAATCCAGTACTTTCTTCATTATCCGTTAGTTTTTATTTTAAAAAAGTAAAACTGTTTTATTTCTTTTCACCTTTTATAGAATATCTGCTAATTAAAATGATGTTAAATATTGAACTTTCGTTAAAAAAGAAAAGAATCTAAGACTTTGTGTCTAAAAAATTGTATTCCTTTCAAACCTTTTTTTTTTTTTTGCAATAAAAATTTTTTAATGTAGAAGTAAGACTGAAACATACAATGAAGAGGAATAAGAACATTTTAGAAATCAAAATAAGATACTATAAGTTGGAATAAATATTAATACCAGGAGAAAGAGAGGCTTCTAACCTGATATGCGACTAGGGTTTGGTTGTAAAAACCCCTTCTGCCCCAATCTCCAATCACCAAAAAGCTCAGTGATCCATCACCTTTTGTCAAGTGTTCAAACCTTGGAGGCTCTGCAAAACTGTGCACAAAACATATGCAAGCTAGAACTAGCAGATTTAGGCTCGTAGTTCTTGTTCTGTAATTAAAAAAAGGCATGACAAACAATGGGTAATTTGTACAGATAATAGAGGAAAGTTATAATCGATCGTAAGTTTATAAAAAGGGAATGACAGAGAGGATCGCACAGATAAAATCTAAACTTTTCTTATGTAATTGATAAGGCGAAATTTATAGCACTCTTAAGGCTACTATTGTTGACTTTTATTAGCCAATTTATGTCTAAGTTATTTGTGTATTTTACAAAGAACTTATAATTGGCAGACCATGTTTCAAGGTTCTTACTATATATTTTAAGGTGTCAAATGAGTGTTGGCCCTTGCCTCAAAAGTCGTAATAATTGTATGCCTCCAGTATATTTTTATTTTGTCCATTCTTTTTTGTATTTAAAATTCCATCGTTAGAAGCTTGTATATAAATATCTTGTATATTTTATAGCAAATGACTTCAGAGGTTGTTGAATATGTGAATTATGCAGAAATCTTGAACGAATTTAGAGAGGAAATGGTTTGTGTTTCAATTGGTTGAAATTTCGATACAAATGAGGAAGAGCTACTGCTCTTTTATACTAACACTGTTACAGAGTAAAGTGAGCTGAATCCTTTACTTAAGACGACATCACTTTGACCTATTATCAAAAGCATCCAAATACTTAACGACTTTGCACTTTCACCCTTTTATATCAACATCTCCTCTCAAGCCAAACCTGTTTAAGTACCTAACATCTGTGAACTTGCACTACTTTTCTTATCTCAATATCTCCTCTCAAACGAAACCTGGTTGAGGGTCTTCACTACCAGTTTCGGTCATCAAAAAAATATNCTTTTATAATTATTTTGTTAGTTATTTTATTTATTTAATTAAATTTTGTTTTAGTTTTTGGTTCATTGATTTGGAAGTCAGTGCCATGTCAACAACACATGTGAAGAGCATGCGGAGTCAACTGGAGTTAGTTGGAGATTCCACAAGTCAAGCTGAAATTCAGTTACTTTCTCTTTGTATAAAAACATAATGCAAAGCATTAATTCAGTAAATGTTACATCTCTTTCTTCAGTTTCTCCAATCAAACTCGAGAAAAACAATTTTGTGATGTGGAAATTACAAGTGCTACCTTCAATTAGGTCACATGATTTAGAAGGTTTCGTTACTAGAGCTTAGAAGCACTAGTTATGTGGATCATAAATCAGGATGATTTCAAAGTACTAAGAAGGGACAAATGAGTGTAACAAACTATTTTGCCAAAATAAAACACATAGCAAATAATCAAATTTATCAAAATAACATTTTGGTTTGCAAGTACTTGCTAGTTTAGGTCTAGAGTACGATTAAGTTGTTAATCAGATTGCTAGAGTTAGTACAATTGATGTCTAGGAGATGTATGCATATTGCTCACACATGAAAGTCGATTAGAGCGATGAGTTGAATGCAAATGTTAATTTTTCCCAAACTTGTCAAAATGCAAAGAAAAACAATTATAGCAACAAAAATTATCAATTTCAAAATGTGACAGGAAAAGGTAGAGCTCGAAGCAGATCTATCAAAGGTGGTTCAAATTCTTTCTAAGACTTTGCAAATGTAAATTTGATGATTTCAATTAAAGTTTTATGTTATTAATTTTGTGTATACATATTATTCGAATTCTAGGGTTTATTGACTAACTCTACTTGAACAAATATAGCTATCAATTTAGAGAATCAATCAATAGGACTAGGAGCAAATAAAGAGAATCAGCAAAAACACAAGACACATCAATTATAGAGGTTTGGCTTTGCAGCCTACATCCACTTTCCAAGGCTCACAGTAGGGTATTCTCATTAATAACCAAAGTGTACAGAATCATGAACAAATCAGAGAAGAAAACTTTACAAAAGGGAAAGAACACACCTAATTCGAAAACCCTAGGTTTTCTCCAATATGAAACATCAATTGATGTTAAATACACATGCACCCTTCCTTGATCAGCTTCCACCTGTCTTTGATTTCTCCATAACCGTAAGATGAATAGCAATCTGGAAGCTCCTTTTGGGGTCATAAACTGTCGAGGTAAAGAGAGAGAAAAGAGAAAATTGCACATGAGAAGTGTGATAGCCAAAACACAATATGCATATGGATTTATCCAAAACGACTTCGCACTACTTGTTTAACTCCTAACACCAAAGCTGACTTCCACTGTGGCAAATAAGAAGCCACATAATCACAATTCTCCACCTTGGCTTCTTGATTTGTCACCTTATGTGGCCTTGGAAAGCATATCTTCACTCTTGAACTTGAAGAAGGCTCGTACAGAGCCTATGTTTTTCAACTGAAACCGGTGTAGTGAACATATCAGCTGGGTTGTGCGAGCCATTAACTTTTTTAGCCTTGATTTCCCCTTTTTCGATCATTTCCCTAATGAAATGAAGGCGAACATCTATGTGTTTGGTTCTTTCATGGAACACTTGGTTTTTACAGAGATGGATTGCACTCTGACTGTCACTATTGATCATCACTGTTTGTTGTTCAATACCCAACTCATTTGCAAGACCTTTCAACCAAGTAGCTTCCTTTGCTGCCTCTATCAGTGCCACATACTCTGATTTTGTTGAGGATAGAGTAACCATATGTTGTAGCTTGGATTTCCAACTAATAGTATTTCCCTATAGAGTGAATACAAAACCAAAGGTTGACTTCCTCTTATCCACATCTCCTGCATAGTCTGCATTTGCAAAACCTTCAACATAGCTATTATAACTTTGATTTTTCTTAAATACGATGCCTACTAATCTGGTTCCCTTCAAATATCTCATAATCCACTTTAGAGCCACCCAGTGAGACGTGCCTCGATTGCTTATAAACCTACTTAGACTTACTGAAAAAGCCAAGTCTAGTCTTGAACACACCATCAAGTACATCAAACTCCCCAGTACACTAGCATAAGGAACATCTGCCATCTTCAACTTTTCTTCTTCAGTTTGTGGGCTTTGCTCATATGAAAGCTTCAGGTGAGCTCCAAGAGGAGTTTGGATAGTTTTTGCATCTTGCATGTTAAACTTCTGCAGGATATTGTCAGCATAGTCTTGCTAAACTAGCTTCCAAGTTCTCTATTTCTGATAATTGATATACCAAGAATTTTCTGAGCTTGCCCTAGCTTTTTCATTTTAAACTTGGTCTTCAACAGCTTCTTAAGTCGAAGGACCTCAGTCTTATCATGGCATGCCACAAGCATATCATCCACATACAACAATAAAAAATTTGAGTCGGATTAGAGATTCTTTTAAAATAGAAATAGTTGTCAAAATTGCATCTATCAAATCCAATTTCAATCATAAAAGAGTCAAATTTCTTATACCACTGTCGTGGTGACTATTTCAAACCATATAATGACTTTTTTAACAAACAAACTTTACTTGTAGCATTGTTGTATCCTTCAGGTTGTTCCATTAAGATGATTTCTTCCAAATCCCCATGCAAGAAGGTTGTCTTCACATCAAGTTGTTCTAGTTCTGGGTTGAATTGAACTACAAGTGAGAGCAATACCCTGATGGATGTATGCTTGACCACTAGAGAAAAGATTTCATTGTAATCAACCCCCTCTACTTGTATAAATCTTTTTGCAATTAACCTAGCCTTGTACCTAGGTACTTCCTGAGATGTTAATCCTGGTTTTCTTTTGAAAATCCATTTGCATTTGACCACTCTTCAATCTTTTGGTTTATTAACCAAAATCCAGGTGTTATTCTTCATCAGAGAATCAAATTCTTCCTCAATTACTCTCTTCCATTCTAATTTTTCAGGTCTTGAAACTGCTTCTTGGAAGGTCTTAGGCTTATCATTCATCTCTTCTTCCACCTGAAGTGTATAAGCAACTAGATTTGCATAACCTAATCTATTGGGAGGTCTAATTGTTCTTGTAGTTCTATCCCTTGACAACTAATAATCTATCAAGTTTGATATATCCATTAGATTAGGTGCCATAGAGCCAATCAATTATTGTAAAACTGACTCTGTAATAAATGTTTATTTATCAATAAAAGGCATATTCTTCTATATCGTGTATGTAATGATATATGTTCTTAGGATGGTAGAACCATGACGAGGGTATCAAGTGTTTCAAATCTTGATAGTGAGAACCCTATGATCACATATGGTGGCCAATCTAGACACGTTCCTAGCTCTAGTATTATTCTGAATAAGGACACAGATAATACGGTAAGACTATCATAGTGTTGAACGACCCTGTCAAAATGCAGTGACTGATCTCACTTGTCAAGGTTGTTTGTCGACAACCTGGTGCAACGCATGAGTGCTTGCTAGAGGCAAGTTCACTAGACAGACCCACCAGAGGATTCCATATGGATGGTAACCCTAGTGTCTATGGAATAAATCCTCTAATAGATGGTGGTGCATGTGATCCTTAGACTTGAGATCATCGGAGCACCTTGTGCATCAATTGGTGTAGTTTGACACTAGCCCAACGTAGTTTTATTTAGAGCTATCAATACGGTAGTGATTGGCTACATTGAGAAGTGTATCGAGACTATGGTGGATCGACAAAGGATTCATCACTCTTGGGTACGGGAGAAGTTACCTCACCAGGTTTTTCAGTAAATGGCACTATTCAAAGCTATCAATACGGTAGTGATTGGCTACATTGAGAAGTGTATCGAGACTATGGTGGATTAACAAAGGATTCATCACTCCTGGGTACGGGAGCAGTTATCTCACTGGGTAATTCAGTAAATGGCAATTACACTAAATTTGTGGCCACAGTGGAATTGAGTTGTTGCTCAATCCAATTTATTATTTCGGTCATTGGTCCAGTAACCGAATACAAAGATATCGAGGATAACTAAGGTTGACACTATTTCTTTACCTCAGTCTCGATGAGATAACTGATGATGAAAGGATTGGATTGCACAGTAACCATATCATGGACAGGTAGTTATTTCGCTGAATCCGAATTTATCGGGTGGTCATGATGCCTTGCTAGGGGCCAATCTTGGTCTGTGAGTAGTGAGACGATTAATTGGTGTTAATCGCGATACTTCTCACTGCCGATATGATAAGGAGCCTACGGGTCACACACTTTAAAGATAATTTAAGAATCATTTTTTTTTTGTGAAAGGGGCATTTTCGTCTTTTGGGACGAAAGGGTATTTTGGTAATATCATAGTGCAATTAAATTTGCTGAGGTTGTTGCTTGTATTTATTTTTAATATTAAAATTAAAATTAGTGAGATTATATTTAAATATATGTGCACGTATATTTAAATTGATTATTATTAATAGTTAAATGTTAATATATATATATATATATATATTAATTGATTTTAATTATAGTAATAATCAATTAAAATTAAAATACCATAAAGGGTGTGTTTGGTTGCAAGGATGGATTAACTTAAGAGTCCATGGCTATTCCTATTGGGATTAGGGTTTTTAATTAAGTGACACTATATAAGTGAAACTTAATTAAAACATAAAATATAATTTTTCATTCATTGATTGAAAAGAAAACCCTAGCCACCTTTTCTTCTATTTCTCACGTTTTTCATACTGAGTGAATCAAAGTTCTTTTTTTTTTTTTTTTTTTTTTTTTTTATTCACTTGATTCTTGAAGCCTTTTATTAGTTCTAGCAAAACTATAGTAGGTTCTGCGGATTATCTTCGTGTGGATGATGTTCGTGCGATTCTCTTCTTGAATCAACAAGCGAAATCAAAGTATTGAAGGAGCCTCCAAATGTTGGTAATGTGTTCTTAATCCTTGTATGGATTATTTACTATGATTTATATTGTACATATTTTCTGTTTATTAACCTGTAAGCAATTTGATCTTGTTGATGCGTGATTTTGACACCAACTAAACGCACGTGTGAAATACTAAGCTGGCCTAGAAGGCACACGTGAATGGGGGATTGAGAATATAAATGATGGCAAGACAATGCTTAAAGTGGTTCGGATGCATAAAGAAGCGAATCCTACGTCCATTGATATTGTATTTATATTTGAAGGGTTAGGTCGCAACTTAGCGAGCTGACTCTGGAGTATTAAGAATACAGATGAGAGAGAGAGAGAGAGAGAGAGAGAGAGAGAGAGCTATTACAGAGCAAAATTAGCTAATCAAGAGTAAAAAATGAGCGAATCCCCCAAACGGGAGAGAAGCTCTCTATTTATAGTGGGATGAGGTAATCATTACTGATTCCGTAAAAAAGGGTCAGGTACCGTGCAAATCCTCCTTTGCGTCCCGTTATTCACCTACTGGCGTGATTTCCTCGCTTTATGTAGGGATTGGACACGTGGACGACCTCCAGCCTTCAGTCAGTTTGGCGTGCACCCACTGCACTGGCAGGAGCATGCTGCTCACGCCAGCATGCGATGTGGCCGCGTCTGAATGGTTGTAGGATCTGCTTAGACCTTGACCACTTGCATTGATTGGGCTCTACGTCAGCCCTACTTTTCCAGGTATAACAGAAGCCCCCTAATTTCTCAAACCTTGGAAATTACAAATGCCTTGATTTGACGTGCTTGAAGAGATGCTGTTCGAAGTGACTTGATTGTGAAGGAGGTCGAAAGGACATCTCCTCGCATGCAACCTGGGGTGATCTTTGACCTTACAGTCAGCGACCTGGATTTGGTTATCCAGTGCTATAATGATGGTTCCCACCTGGGTGGAATCCTCGACCTGTTTACACTTAGCGGCCTTCAAGAGGATAAATGGTCGCTGTGTCGCAGCTGATATCTGTCGAGGTCTAGGAATCACATCGCTTCGCAACCGATGTGAGACGAGGTTGAAAAGTTACGTCACCTTGTGACTTATAAAATGAAGTGCTTTTCATAACG
This sequence comes from Pistacia vera, assembly GCF_008641045.1. Taxonomy (NCBI): domain Eukaryota; kingdom Viridiplantae; phylum Streptophyta; class Magnoliopsida; order Sapindales; family Anacardiaceae; genus Pistacia; species Pistacia vera. The sequence continues at coordinate 108,263 of NW_022196485.1, forward strand.
ACCTCTTTAGATGTTATTCGTTGCACTTTTGCAGCAGATTCATTAAATGAAGCACCTTTTGCTTTGACAGACGTGTCTTAAGTGTAATAAGTGACAACCATGCGTATTAAATGCGAGCCATGCTAAAATGACATTCCCTATCAGAGCATTAAATGCGAACGCGGGCACATTAAATGTGGAGGAGGAAAAACGTGCCGTCGCTTGAGTATTTCAATGGAAGGGGATGATGATCTAATTTTTCGAGGCATGACAGTCACTCTTCCTCGTTGATTCATGACACGTGGTCGCGATCAACGGTTAGATGTGTTTTCTGCTCAAACGTCGTTTGATTCCGGGAAACCAAAGCACCACTTCCTTCACTATAAAATCCCAAACTCTTTTCAGGCAAAGCCACAATATTTTCATTCTCAGAGAGAGCAAGAAACTTTCATGAGTCTTGATTCTTTTCTTTCCAAACTGGTGTCGTTTGATATTCGGAGCAAAAGAGCCAATCTTTCTTATTTCAAGAGGTAAAAACGATTCCCTTCTATTTTTGGTTTGATTTCGCTTTCGACAGTCGCCATGCGACGACTGTCCATTGGTAGCTCATCGGAGATAAAATATCCTCTGTTGAGTCAGGTCCATTGATGGTGGCCCTTTAAGTATTCAATTAGGGTTTTTCTAGGGTTTAAGGGAGGAAATATTTATTCTCCTCCATGTCATCGTACGAGATAGTGTACGAGGACTGAATGGTTCCTGCTTGTCACTTTTGCAGACCGTAGGAGAATGGATCCCCTAACAACCAGAGCCAAGGAAGGGACCAGTTCGCCTATGCAAGATGCTCCTGTGGGTCTCATTCGAGAGATCTTCTCGGTACTTATCGAGGAAGAGCTTGAAAGGGTGATAGACCAGTACGCTATCAGCGTGGATGTCTTCCACGATAGGACACGCACAACTCGGCATCCGCCATAAGGGTTGGCCGTGATCTCTGAGGACATTTTCAAGGGTGGGGGGTTGATCCCTTTCTACTCTTTTGTCAGGTTGGTCCTGGATCATTTCGGGATCGCGCCAATGCAGCTCATGCCAAAAGCGTACATGATTGTTGTGGCCATGTACATCGCGTGTCATAAGAACGGGCTTGACGAGCTAACCGTGGTAGAGCTCGGTTGCTCATATATTCTAAAAAAGAGCAAGGACAAAGATTCCTACTACTTGTCCAGGCGACTTACCATAGAAGTGGGGATACACAGTTACCCGAGTAATGTAGGACCGTATGAGACAAAGTTCTTTTTCTTTCGTCACGACGGCCTTTGCCGCTTCCGGGAGCCAAGTAGGTGCTTTTTCCTATAGAATTTATTCTTTATTTATCCTTTGCTAACGAGTGGTTTATTTTTCTGGCAGTCAACAAAACAACTAGTTTAGAGCTGCTCGCGGACCCGGACAGAATCACAACCTTCGATTTCTGCCCAAAGAAAGTCGCGACATGAGGTTGCTCGTAACAACCGCGAATTTGTGAAAATACGGTTTCTTCAACCAAGAGACCCCTCCGAGTAAGTTTCTTGACTCCTTTTCGACTCTTTGTGTAGCGAACTGTTTTACTAATGGTGTTCGCATGCAGCGACCATGACTCCTAGAGTGCCCAAGTCACCACGACCAAGGCGATTTTCTTTTCCTCAAAGGGGTACCACCAGATTAGTTGGAGCGGCTCCCAGCGGTCCCCCTGGTAGGGGCACACCGGCGGTCGATCTAGCCCGACCTGAGGGCACTGCTCACTTTAAACAGAAAACCACAGTCCAGAAGCCTAAAAAGAGGAGGCTGATTCAGACCGAGGAGTCAAAGTCCGAACCGGAGGGTTTGGGAGTCAAGCGTGAGAGGTCACAGCCTTACCAAGCCTTCCACTCAGGAGGGCTAGCTAGGGGCACGACCGACATCTCCATTACTCCTGGGGGTCAGCAAATGAGGCAACAAACAACCTCTGTCCCCAGGAGAAGGTCTGGAAAAGAGCCAGCAGGGGGGACTCTATCCACCGCAGGTACTGGCACTGGCACCCCCGTCCTGGGGTCAATGGGACAACTACCAGACCATCTGTAGCTGGTAGTCTTCGCATTGCTCGAATGCGGGCTTGCGGAGGTTTTCGAGCAGTTCGTGGCTTCTGGTACCATGGACCTGATGACCACGTTAATGTTAGAGTAGATGCCCTAGAGCCAATCAATTATTGTAGAATTGATTCTTTGTAATAATGTTCATTAATCAATAAAAGACATTTTATTTTATATCGCATAAATCATTATTATTGCAATATGTATTGATATATGTTCTTAGAATGGTAGAACCTTGATGAGGGTATCAAGTGTTTCAAATCTTGATAGTGAGAATCCTATGAGCACATATGGTGGCCATTCTAGAAATGTCCGTAGCCCAAGTATTATTCTGAAGTAAGGACATAGATAATACGGTAAGGCTATCATAGTGTTGAACGACCCTATCGAAAGGCAGTGACTGATCTCACTTGTCAAGGTTGTTTGGTGACAACCTGATGCAACACATAGGTGTTTGTTGTAGGCGAATACACCGCAACAAGTTCACTAGACTAACCCACCAGAGGATTCCATATGGATGGTAACCCTAGTGTCTATGGAACAAATCCTCTAATGAATGGTGGTGCATGTGATTCTTTGACTTAAGATCACTGGAGCGCCTTGTGCACTGATTGGTGTAGTTTGACACTAGCCTAACGCAGTTCTTTTCAGAGCTGTTAATATGATGGTGATTGGCTACATCAAGGAGTGTATCAATACTATGGTGGATTGACAGAGGATTCATCACTCCTCGATACGGGAGAAGTTATCTCATGGCACAATTCAGTATATGAAAAGGACATTAAAACTGTGGCCACAGTAGGATTGAGTTGTTGCCCTATCCAGTTTATAATACGGGTCATTGGTCTAGAAACTGAATACATAATATCGAGAGTAACCGAAGGTTGACACTATTTCTATGCCTTCGTCTCGGAGAGATAATGGATGATGAAAAGATCGAATTGTACAGTAACCATATCGTTGGTAGGTAGCTACTTTGTTGAATCTGAATCTATCGGGTGGCCATGATGCCTTGCTAGGGGCCAATCTTGGTCTGTGTATTAGTGAGACAATTAATTGGTGTTAATCGCGATACTATACACTGCTAATATGATGAGGAGCCTATAGGTCACACACATAGAAGACAATTTAAGATCCAAGAAGAAAGAAGGGCGTTTTCGTCTTTTAAGGCAAAAGGGTATTTTGGTAATTTCACAGTGCAATTAAATTTGCTGAGGTCGTAGCCTTTATTTAATTTATTAGAAAAATTAAATAAGTAAAATTTCGTTTAAATATGTGTTCGCATATATTTAATTAAATCATCATTATTGTTAAATGTTAATATATAGATTAAATATATATTAATTGAGTTTAACTGAGATAATGAAGAAATAAATAAAATATCTAATTTGGGAGTGTTTGGGAACATGGGGTGTTTGGGTTGGAGCCCAAGCCTGTTCCATATGGGATTAGGGCAACTTGATTAACTATAAAAGGAAAAAGTGTGTGTTAATTGTTTTAATGAATTGATTTCTCTTTTAAAAGAAAAACACACACATCCCCTCTCAATACACTCCCACGGCACAAACACTTTAGGCTCAAAAAAATCAATTCAATTGATTTGCTTTCTTCTTAATCTTGAAGCCAAAGAGGATCTAGCAAATCCCTCTTTGGTTCTTTTGAGATTGTATTAGTGTGGACTACATGGGTTCGATCCTATACTTGGATCGGTAGCAAAACATTCGTTGACAAATTTGGAGGAGCCTCCAATGTGCGTTTGTTTTCTTTAAACTCATGATTAATATTTCTGCAGATTCTTATTATGATAAAATTGTAAAATTATACCCTTGAACTTGGCTCATGTAAACGATCTCTATATTATATTTTTTTTGTTTCCGTTGCGTATATGTAACAACTACTGAAAACTAGTACAATGCATGCATAATAACAATAGAAAATTGGGCCCAAAGTTTTCTTTTCATTTCAATTCATATGTCTTTTATACACAAAGAGTACTGTTTACAAAAATTCATTTTAAAAGACAAAACAAGGGAAACAGTGTAGCTATTGCTCCTCGCTTGCCGACGCCCCTCCGACCGCATCAACATCTAGAACCTGCATCCACCAAGGAAAATAACGGGGTGAGCACAAATAATGCTCAGTAAGTAAAACCCTTTAACTGTCTGTCCCCGTGTATAACTCTTAATTCTTTCCTTTCTCTAATTCTGTTTCTACTAAATACCATGGCCTCATCTTACCGGAGGTACGGTCGGATGGCGTTCACACAGCACCATCACACTCTCCATGACTACCGGGTGGAATTCACACAGTACCAACCCGTTCTTAGTGACTACCGAGTGGGGATCACAAAGCACCTACTCGGTTTTCCTAACTATTGGGTGGAGACCACTTAGCACCTACCCGTTTCTCATGACCTTTGGGTAACGATCACCAAGCATTAACCCGTCTCTAGTCACTGTCGGGTGATGATCACAAAGCATCAACCCGCTTCTACTAAATGTTGGATGATGATCACAAAGCATCAACCCACTTTTCTAACAACTAACCGGGTGGTGGTCACAAAGCATCCACCCGCTTCTACTACTCATAGGGTGACGATCACAAAGCATCGACCCATCTCTAAGGGCTATTCGGGTGATGATCACAAAGCATCAATCCGATTCCCATAACTGTCGGGTGATGATCACAAAGCATCAACCCAACTATACTACTCTTCTAACTCATTCTATTGTAGCATTTTTCAATGCTCTCTACCCTTAGAGTAATTTTACCCACTAAGCTCTCTACTCATAGGGTATTTCTATACACAAAGTTTCCTACTCTTTCTTAGGTCACTTTTCAATGCATATAACAATGCACATGGATGATTCATCTCTACTAATGCACTTGTGAAATGCCAACATGCAATGTTGCAAGAATTAAGGTTCATTACTCACACTCAATTCTCTATTAGGCATTTCATCAAACAACTCATGTGCACCATAAAACTCTATCATAGCCATGAATCTAAAACTTTTCCTAACCATCCAAAATGGGGAAAAACCCCTTCACAAAGTCATAATAACCTGTCAAACAAAACACTTCTAAAAAGGGTTCCATAACACCCCTTCAAATCCATCTCAACTACCTTGCCAAACCAACAACCCATTTCTCATATTTGCAAAGTAATAACATTCACAAAGCATAGAAATTTCTATTTAATCCTTCATACATGCCATATTACATGTATATCACATACATACATCAAATCTATCAAAACCCTAATCAAGAAATTTCATAAATCTCAACTTGGGTTGGGTTTTACTTACTTGCTATGGAGAGACTTCACCAAATCCTCTTTCCACTTGGTTTCTTGACTATTCTCTCTACTCTTAACCAAAAGAATGAAAACCCTCAAACTTCAATATGGGTTAAAACTCCCAAATCACACAACTTAAGTAGAGATTCTTACCTTAGGAAGCCTTAGGTTGCTTTTCTACCTCAAATCACTTCAAAAACCCCTTGGAATTCCTTGATCAAAAGAGAAGAGAAGTTGAGAGGAAGAAGAATGAAGAGTTGCGTTTGAGAAGAAGAAATGAGGGGTTTGTTAATTCTAATTCCTTTTAATGAAATATATACACAATCATTCCCATTTTGCCCTTACTCTTCTTTGGGAATTCCATCTATATCCTTTGATTCATTACAAACTCACCCCCATATCAACATATTCTCCATGAAAAATCCTTACAATTAACTCCCCACTTTTCCTGCTAATTAGGGGTAGAATGGTCAAATTGCCCTTAGGGAAGAAAATATCTAAAACTTAACCAACATTTTAATCGGCTTGTCGCCGCGGCGAAGAAACTTCTGTCGCCGCGGCGAAACTGCCCAGAGAGTTTCCCCGAGGTTTCAACACATCTTCGTTGCGGCGAAGATTCTCCTTCGCCCCGGCGAAGCTTGGCATACTAAACTTCTTCTATTTTCAACCAATTTCAGGGCAAGCATTCAACACAACACTCAATCAAACAATAATACCAAAACCAACTCAAATAAGAGCGAAAGAAGCAAAAATAACTACGTACCTCATGTGGAGCGTTACAGTATATAGGACCGTTTACTAACAGTTAACACCTGAGCCAAGTAAATGAGCTGCCCTTGGCAAAGATATTTGCTTATGCAATAGAAATAACTTTATTCTCTTCGCTATGCAGGCCCTGCTCTCCATGCACCTATCCCTGTAGAAGGTCCAGCTCGAGACTACTGAAGGATTGGTGGAGATGAAGGCAGAGAATGCACGGCTTAAGCGGGACTTGGCAACCGCTGAAGCAGAGAAGGATTTGTCCATCACCTCGACGAAATAGTACCTGAACGAGAGGAATGCTGCATTTCGCACGGTGGACTTTCAAAAGGCCAAGCTGGAAAGGCAGGGGGAGGAGATGAATGAGTTCCAGAGGACGGTGGCTAGACTCACCAGGGAGGCCAGTGAGAAAGACCAGGAGCTGAAAGCGGCCTCTGATCGGGCCTCACGAGTAGGCAGGAAAGGGGCGAGCTATGGGAAAATACCGAGAAGCAGCGGTCAACGCTCGAGGCCTAGCTCCATTTTACTCGAGGCCGCATCACTTCGCTAATAGTGGAGATGCAGCAGTAGGAGGTAGAGATCGAGAATAGGGCTGTAGAATGGATGATTCAGTCCATCTTTGCCCTTCTTTTGAGGAATCCCGAGATTGATCTGTCTGACCTCCCTGACGATTACCGGAACAAGCTTGCTTCCATGGTGCAGGCTGAAGCTGAGGAAGCGGCTCGGGGGCCCGACCTGGAAGAAGAACAGGTTGAGTTCATTCCAGAAGAGCTCGTGTCCAATCAGGCGGCTGGCGACCAGCCTGGGGAGGAGGATTAGTGATCTGCTTCTCTTGTTTTCTCCCTTTATGCTTATGTACTTACCCTTTTCATTAATAAAGATATTGCTTTTCACATTCTTTCATGAGTATTTACAATTTTTGCATTCCTTACATATGAGATCGTATTCTAACTGCTTAAAATAATATTGGTACAAGTTTATACGAACAGAATTGTATATATATCGGAAAATGATTACAAATGATCAGAATTGTACACTTGCTATTACAAAGATTGCAAAAATTAAAACCGACCTTTACAAGGGAATAATTAAGCTTGGAATTACTGATAATAAGGTCAGAGATGCTCAACATTCCAAGCTCGGGGTACTTCGGAACCATTCAGCCTTTTGAGATGATAAGTCCCTGGTCTTATCACTGACATGAGGTATGGGCCTTCCAAGTTCGCTCTCAAAACTCTCGCACTTGGTTCCCTAGTACCGAGAAGAACTTCCTTCAAAACAAGGTCGCCGACCTGGAAGTCTCTTCTTTTGACCTCACAGTCTAAGAACCTTTTCGCGCATTGTTGATAGGCTGCTGTTTTTAGCTGAGCCTTGCTCCGATATTCTCCAACTAGGTCCAGACTTGCGCACATAAACGCTTCATTATCGGCTTCATTGTACAGGTCCCTTGGAAGTGAACTGGTTCCTACCTCTACAAGGATCATCGCTTCGTAGCCATATGCTAGCGAAAAAGGGGTTTCTGAGGTAAAGGTTCTTGGAGTTGTCTTGTATGCCCATAGGACTTCGGGGAGGTTGTCGGCCTAATTTCCCTTGGCTGCGCCAAGTTTGGCCTTAAGAGTGTGCTTGATGGTTTTGTTGACAGCTTTAACTTGGCCATTTGCTTGTGGTCTTGTGATTGAGGTAAATTTTTTATGAATACCCAGCTCGTCACAAAATTGCTTGAACTCCTCGCTGTCGAATTGTTTACCATTGTCTGAGATGAGAGTATGAGGAATCCCATAGCGGCACACGATGTTCTTGAAGACGAAGTCCTTGAGCTTTCTGATCGTGATTGCGGCTAACGGTTTTGCTTCGACCTACTTGGTGAAGTAATCCACCGCGACCACGGTGTACTTGACTCCCCCTTTACCAACTGGCATGGGACTGATGAGATCGATTCCTCACATGGAGAATGGCCAGGGGCTGATCATGATTATCAACTGGTGGGAAGGAGCTCGCGGTATGTTCATGAACCGCTGGCACTTGTCATACCTTTTGACAAATTTGTAGGTGTCTTCTTGGATTAGGGGCTAGTAATACCCTTAACGAACAACTTTGTTGGCAAGAGATCGTGCGGTAGTGTGATTACCGCAGATCCCTTCATGTATGTCCCTCATGATGTAATCTGCTTCTTCGCTGGTTACACATCGGAGGAGAGGGGCACTAAACCCTCGCCTGTACAGCTGATCTCCGATGAGGGTGTAACAAGCAGATCTTCTTCGTAGGGTCCTTGCCTCGACCTTGTCATCGTGCAAGGTCCCATCTTTGAGATACTGAATGATAGGGGTCATCCAGGAAACTGATTCTGTTACATTCACGGCCGTTCAATTGGGCTAATACTGGGAGTCTCGATGAACCGAACAGGAATGCTTTCCGGCGCATCGGAATCCAACGACGAGGCTATCCTTGCTAAGACATCTGCCACAGAATTGCTATCTCTAGGAATCTGTGCGATCGTGAAGTGCTTGAACGGCTCGAGTGCAGCCTTAGCTTTCTTCAGATAGCTGATTATGTTTTCCTCCTTGGCTCCCCCAAAATCTGGTTAATGACTAGCATGGAATCACGGTGGATACTGATCACGGTTGAACCTATTTCTCTGGCCAAACGCAGTCCAGTAGCAGAGCTTCATACTCAGCCTCATTATTGGTTGCCTTAAAACCGAACCGGAGAATGCCATGAATGCGAGTCCCTTTGGGACTCAAAAGGAGAAGACCTGCCCTGACCCTCTTTCTGTTCGATGATTTATCAACGTAGAGGCTCCAGGTCGATAGATTTTGAGCAGTTTCCTGAATGACTTCGCTGGGTTGTTGCTCCGACTCATTCGTCAGATGATATGAGAACTCTGATATGAAGTCGACAACGGCCTGCCCTTTAATGGTTGTCTTTGGTCTGTACTTCAGATCGAACTGACTTAATTCTATGGCCCATTTAAACAATTTACCTGATGCCTCTGGTTTCTAGAGGACTTGCTTGAGTGGGTAATTGGTCATTACATGGATCGTATGGGCGTGGAAGTAAGGTCGTAACTTTTTGGAAGCGATCAGTGGGGCATAGGCTAATCGTTCCATTTTCGGATACCACATCTTGGCATCCAACAGACGCTTGCTTGCATAATACATGAGCCTCTGTTCTCTTCTCAAACTAAGGCTGCATTGACCGCGAACTAAGAGACGGACAGGTACAAGAGGAAGATCTCTTGCGGGAGAGGTTTGGACAGAAAAGGTGGCTTGCCGAGGTGTTCTTTAATACTCTGGAATGCCTGTTCGCACTTGGGAGTCCTCTCAAACTTCTTGTTGGCCCTTAGTACATTGAAGAACAGCAAGCAGCGATCTATTGCCCTCAATATGAAGCGATTGATGTCGCTATTCGCCCATTGAGGCTCATAACTTGCTTTTTGTTGGTTGTGCTTTTCAGATCGAGGAAAGCTTGGATTTTCTTGAGGTTGATTTCTTGAGGTTGATTTCTATTCGCCTTTTGTTAACCATATATCCCAGGAATTTTCCCGAGGACACTCCGAATGAGCACTTGAGGGGGTTTAGCTTCATTCTGTATTTCCAGAGGATGTCGAACATCTCAGCGAGATGCGTTATGTGATCTAAAGTGACATGCGACTTGACCAACATGTCATCTACATAGACCTGCATCGATTTCCCGATTTGCTCGGAGAACATTCGGTTAACCAGCCACTGGTAAGTTGCGCTAGCGTTCTTGAGGCCAAAGGGAATAACTTTGTAGTAGTACAGCCCCCGATTTGTAACAGAGGATGTATGCTCTGCGTCCAGCATGTACATCAGAATTTGATTATATCTCGAGCACGCATCTATAAAACTCAACAGCTCGAGCTTGGAGGTGGCGTCCACGAGCTGGTCGATCTTGGGCAGGGGAAAACTATCTTTTGGGCATGCTTTATTGAGGTCGGTGAAGTCGACGCATGTCCGCCATTTGCCGTTGGGCTTTTTCACTAGAACCAGGTTGGCAACCCAACTCGGATAGAGCGCTTCTTGGATGGATCCATTCCAAAGGAGATTATCTACCTCAAGTTTCAAGGCGACATATCACTCCGGATCTATCGCTCTTCTCTTTTGGTGAACCGGCTTGGCTTTACTGTCGATGTTCAATGCATGACAAATAATATTCGGGCTGATCCTGACCATATCTACATGCGACCATGCGAACACATAGATATTCTCCTTGAGGAAGCTGGTTAGTTTGGTGGCGAGCTGGGGGTTGAGATTGCTCATAATCCTCAACATTATGCTCAGCTTGCTCTGGTTAATCTGCACCTCAGATAGATCCTCAACTGGCCCAATGGAAGGGCATTCCTGAACACGAGGATCCATATTATCCTCGGCTAGGCCAGGCTGCGGCTCGATCCCGCTGATTGCCACGGCCTGTTGGGGAATGCCGAGCGAGATGCCCTTCCCTTTGCACGCCATCTGCGCTGCCCTTAAGTAACAGTCACGAGATGCGCACTGAGATCCGCTAACTTCCCCTATCCCCGTCAGGGTGGGGAACTTCATTTTCAGATGGTATATGGAAGTGACTGCCTTGAAGTTTCTTAGTAGAGGTCGCCCCAGATACCATTAAAAGCGGATGGGCAATCCACTACCAAGAATTCAGTTACCTTGGTCACCTCGTCAAAGTTACCCAACGTGATTGGAAGCAAGATTGTTCCTTTGGGGATCAGGTGGTCCCCTGTAAAATCGTATAGGGGGATCGAGGCGGGCTTCAGGTCGGCCTCGTCCAAGTTCATTCTTTCGAAAGCTACCTGGAACAGAATGTTCACAGCACTTTCATTATCCACCAACATTCTCTGGACGTCGCAGCGCCCTATCAAGGGCGTGATCACGAGAGTGTCATCCTAGGGATGATGCAATCGAACTGCATCCTTTTCGGATAAGCTTACGAGCCTTTGTTGGTCATCACGTCGTGCTCATCACACTGATGGGGTCGTGATGGGCTGTGCAAGCATATCTTTCTTGGGCACCTTGCGAGTTCCCTGCGAGGTGCGGTCCCCCAAAGATCATTCCGACGCTGCAGATAGCCTTGCGATCATGATGCTTCTTTTCTAGTTCCCCTTGATTTTTCTCCTATACGGGAGGGGAGTCATCAATATACTTTTTGAAATGCCCCTGCTTGATGAGATCTTCGATTGCCTGTTTGAGAGCTCGACACTCATCGGTGTGATGCCCATTGTCCCGATGAAAGTGACAATATTTTTTACTATTTTTGGCTGATGGGGGATTTTTCATGGGCTCAGGCTCTCTGAGTAGGCCAGCCTCTTCTGACTTGTCAAGAATAGCTGATACAGATGCATTCAAAGGCGTATACTGATTCCTGTCGCGATCGCGATGAGGAACTGGAGCGTAAGGCTTTTTGGGCTCGAACCGCGGTTTCTTTCCTTTTTGTTAATCGTCATTAGCCCATCTGTAATCAACTTTCCTACTTTCCCCCCAACCAGATGCACTACCTGAAGCGTCGGGGTCGTGGCGGTGGAGCTCCACTACGGAATTTTCAATACAGAGGTATTTCTCCACAAGGTTGTAGAAGCGGGTGAGGAAAACATCATCCTCAGCCTATAGCTCTTTCCACAAGTCGGTCTATGGGCGAACTGCCGCTATGATGAGAGTCCGAATAGACTCTTTGGGAGTGTGAGCTACCTTTTTAAGTTCTCTGTGGAATTGGTCAATGTAAGACTGGAGGGATTCATCCCTCTCTTGCCTTATGTTGTTAAGGTAGCTTAAAGGCATTGAGAACTTTCGGTTCGCTTGGAAGTGTCTTAGGAACGTTGCGCTTATCTGAGGCCACGAGCTGATCGATCCCGCTGGGAGCAACCTAAACTACCGTTTGGCATGGGAGGTTAGGGTTACTGCCAAACAACGGCACTTCGCCAAGTTTGAAACTTGGTGAAGCTCCATCAGGTTGTTGAATTCATACAAGTGATCCTACGGATCAGAATTTTCATTGAACGCCCGCTTATTGGGCATTCTAAATCTTTATGGGAGAGGGGCGACTAATACTGTCGGAGAAAAGGGAGATGCTGCTGCGACCTGCCTTGCTCATTTTGCTGAGCTTTTAACTGATCTAGAGCTTGCTGCAACTCCTCAATCTGAGGTAGAGGAGCTATCTGGGGATTGCTTTCCCCCATGCGGGTTCGGCCCTCATGATTGCAGTTGAGGAAAGTCCAAAGGTAAGATTCCTCTTCGCCTCGGCCGGCAGTTCCGGCCGCCCTTGACACACGTTGGCTAAAGTTGTGTGATGGCGATGAATGGTGTGGGGAATTTTCACGACTTCCGTGGTGGTACGAAAAGCCTCGCGAAGTGTGAGAACCTCCCGCACGATGACGATCAGGATCGTTTTTCTGGCGGTGATGAGAATCGCCCCGCCCAACACTTTTATAGGGGTGCTCATGCGATGTGGCATGGGGCGGCTCAGGCTGTGACCTTTCATCGAGTCTTAACGCCACGGGTATTCTACTTGGGACATGGTCGGTGTTCGTCGGCCCTTTGGAGCCCTTAGACCCATTGTTTGCCACTTGCTTACCCTTCCTTCGACGCGCTGCAGTGCTCGCAGCACGGGCTATCGCCCTTTTCCACGCTTTCACATGATCTGCAGGCGTTTTTGGTCATTGCACCATCCCATTTGATTTTGGTGGCATGCCCTGGTCCAAACGGCCCAACCTTTGGTTGACCGTTTGGAGAGTATTGTTGAACCTCTCTAGGTAGCTCATGATGGCAGGGTCAAGGTGAGAACTTGAAGGGATATCCCCCGTGGCATTTGCGGAACTGGGGGCACCTCGGGAGAAGTGTCCTCCTGTACTTAGGGGATCTCCTCAGCACCATGATTGGTTTGCTCAGATTCGAATCGGTGAGCCATTTGCTGTTGTAGGACCAGTTAGTCAGAGATTCTCCTGATGAAGGACGGATACTAAATCAGGCCTTTCTTCTAGCGCTAACCTATTGATGCGTGATTTTGACACCAACTAAACGCACATGTAAAATGCTGAGTTGGCCTAGAAGACACACGTGAATGGGGGATTGAGAATATAAATGATGGCAAGACAATGTTTAAAGTGGTTCAGATGCTTAAACAAGCGAATCCTACGTCCACTGATATTGTATTTATATTTGAAGGGTCAGGTCGCGGCTTAGCGAGCTGACTCTGGAGTATTGAGAATACAAATGAGAGAGAGAGCTATTACAAAGCAAAATTAGCTAATCAAGAGTAAAAAATGAGCGAATTCCCCAAACGGGAGAGAAGCTCTCTATTTATAGTGGGATACATTGAGGTAATCATTACTGATTCCGTAAAAAAGGGTCAGGTACTGTGCAAATCCTCCTTTGCATCCCGTTATTCACCTACTTGCGTGATTTCCTTGCTTTATGCAGGGATTGGACACGTGGATGACCTCCAGCCTTTCTTCAGTCTGGCGCACACCCACTGCACTGGCAGGAGCATGCTGCTCACGCCAGAATGCGATGTGGCCGTGTTTGAATGGCTGCAGGATCTGCCTAGACCTTGACCACTTGCGCTGACTGGGCTCTATGTCAGCCCTACTTTTCCAGGCATAACATATCTATACCCAGATCTTGGCGTAGAAAGTGATTGATTTTTGTTTTAATTTGTGATTTTTCTGTTGCCTTTTCGAGATCAATCACTTACAGTGGTATCAGAGCGTCGGGTATTAGATTATGTTGTTTAATTGATTTTGATAACATGTGTATTTGCTTGATAACATGTTATTGCATGATTTGAAGTTTTTTAAATCTGGAAAAATTCTATATGTTGAATGTTTTAATTAATCAATTGATTAAATAATGTGTTGATTGACTGTGTATTGGTTGGTTGGTGTCCTGGTCGAATGTTTAAGCATTCGATTTGATTTGGATCCGTGTCGTTATGTGAAAAACTACAAAAGACATTACTATGTGATTCACTATTTTGCGGCGTTAGCTGCGGTGAAATAACACTTCGCCACGGCAAAATTCCAGAAAAGTAGATCTAGCCACAGCAAAATAAAACTTCACAGTGGCATGAATATCTCTATAACGTTTTTTGTTTTCTGGAAGTTCACGGTAGCCGTGGCGAAATAAAACTTCGCCGCAACGACCATGTGTATGAATTTCGCCGGGGCAAATAATTTATTTGCAGCGGGAAGAAACCTACTATTCCGTTTTTGCTTTTCGTTTTTCGCACAGGGGCTAAATTGTAGTTTTTGAACCTTTAAAGCCAATATTCATTCTGCATGTTTAAGAGGGTAGCTTGATAATTCAACCGACCCAATTAAAAAATTGATTGCTTTTGAATGTATGCAATTTTCTTGTTTGATAATTGCATGGTGCCTAGTACATGAGCCTTAAACCTATTGTTTATTGTTTATTGGGTTTGTTTATAAATTTTATAAATAAATAGGACCTGCGTGTCCTGCCTCTCTCTCTTAAAGCTCCATGTATTTCTTGTTCTCATCTCACTCCCCTTGTCTGTAACGCGAGGTTTCTATTTTATTGATGTAAGTTAGAATGGGATTTTTATTATAAAATTCTTTGTAATGATCGTGAAGAAGAAACGAAGGAGCTTTGAAGAGGAATAACATGAAGACACAAGTTTTTTTTTTTTTTTTAAACCCTAGTTTGACCTACCGATTCCTCTAGGCTTGAGGAAATCGGTTTTAGTGGGCCATGCACCGACACATTTTATTTTGTTTAGAATGCATGCTAAGGTTGAATGTTCAATAACATGCCAAACAATGTCTTTCTAACAAAGATAGTAATTCGGTGAGACATTAAATAAAAAGCCCTAGACAAAGGATATTAAGTCACTTGAAATGCCTTCCATCACCATGTCTTTAATCAAACCATTGTTCGTTGGAACTTTGTTCACAAAGCGAAGGGTACACTTCTACCAGTGGGAGGTTAAAGCTCACTGGAGTTTTCCTTAATGGTGATGGGTCAACTTAAAATGACTGTTTTGCTTGTTCGCCAAAGCGAAGGTTGATAAACATGTGATAGGTAGAGTAGTACACATGTTTTGTGTATGTGGTGACATGTAATGTCCATTATACTGATACTGGGAATCACACTTGAGGATGACGGAGAAGCCGTTGGATTGTGTGATTGGCTTGTTGGCTTGCTTCACGTTTGAGGTTGGTAGTGGGAGCTATCAACTGGTGTGGATTAAGTTTGTTGGCCTACCTAATCAACCCATTTTGGCTTGTTCGCCAAAGCAAAGGTTTGAAATCGGCCAGATGGGATCTCAGTCCACTAGGAAAGCCAACGGGTTTTCCCGAGTTAATAGTGAGGGCTATTGGCTTGAGGAAAACAATGGGAGCGTTTTTTTTTAATAAAAGACCATATTAAGGAATAATAAACATTATATTGACTTTACTTTTCTAAATTGTAGATTCACTTAAAAATGAGCATTATGAACCTGCGACCGATAATCGATAAAGAAAACAGGTTGGATGTATCTAATTTCTTGGAAGGGTATCGTAATCTTCGGATTATACTCAAGTCTGAAAAGAAATTGTATATCCTTGATAAGCCATATATGGCTGAGTTTGATCCTGATGCCATTAAGGAAGTAAATGATACTTATTAAAAGTTCATTGATGATGCTAATGGCATTCAACGCTTGATGTTAGCATCGATGACACCAATGCTACAAAAGCAGCATGAGAATATGGATGTTGCTGCCATTATTCTACACCTCAAGGAGCTTTATGAAGGGAATGCTCAACATGAGAGGTACAAGGTGTCAAAAGCACTGTTTCAAAGTCGCCTGACCTAGGGAGCCCAAGTTAGCCCTCATGTGCTCAAAATGATCGAGCACATGGAGAGGCTTGAGACTTTAGGGTTTGAGTTGGATGCAGAATTACAAGTGGATTTAATTTTGCAATCCTTGCCTGACTCTTATGCACCGTTCATAATGAACTTCAATATGAATGCGATGGTGAAAACCCTATCAAAGCTTTTGAACATGCTAAGGACTGCAGAGCAGAACTTGAAGAAGTCCAAGTTTGTTTCACTGGTAGCTGCCAGTAAAGGAAAGGCTAAGGCCAATCCTAAGCCCAAGCCCAAGCCCAAGCCCAAAGGATAGGATGCTCTCAAGCCTAAGGGTGGCGTTAGAAAAGGTGAGAAGGTAGTCTGCTTCTATTGTGGCAAGCCTGGCCACTAGAGGAAGCATTGGAATGCTTTCCTCGCAAACAAGAAGAAGTCAGATGCTTCGACTTCATGTATGTTTATGATTGAGATTACCTTCTCTCATTCAACATCTTGGGTCATTGACACAGGGCGTGGTACTCACATTTGTACTGATGTGCAGGGACTAAGGTAGAGTAGAGTGCTTGCCAAGGGAGAAGTGGACCTACGAGTTGGAAATAAAGCACATGTGGCTACATTAGCTGTAGGGAATTATTGTTTATCTTTGCGTACAGGCTTATTATTAGAACTCAAATATTGTTATTTTGTACCTACGATTTCTAGAAACATTATTTCAGTATCAGCTTTGGATAATATAGGGTATCGTTTTGAGATTTCTAATGGATTGTTGCCCTTTAGTTTGAATGGTATTCTATTTGGAATTGCAAGGTTATATAACATATTATATGTTTTTGATTTGAACAATAAGGATATTCTCAACGTTGAAACTAAGAAAGCTAAACATAGCGAACAAAACCATACATACCCCTGGCATTGTAGATTGAGTCATGTTAATCAGACCCGCATTGCAAAACTTTAAAGGGATAGAGTTTTGGACCCTTTTGACTTCCAATCATTTGAGGTATGCGAGTCATGCCTTTTAGGCAAGATGACCAAGTCACCTTTCACGAGACAAAGTGAAAAGGGCTACTGAATTGTTAGGCATCATCCATAGTGATGTATGTGGTCCACTAACAGTTGAAGCCAGAGGTGGATATTCATACTTCATCACATTTCTTGTGATTTTAGTAGATATGGTTATGTCTACCTCATGAGACATAAATCTGAAGCCTTTAATAAGTTCAAAGAATTTAGGAAGGAAGTACAGAATATGTTGGGCAAGAGTATTAAGGCTCTTCAGTCAGATCGAGGAGGTGAATATTTGAGCTCAGGGTTTCTGAATACTTATAGGAATGTGGGATAGTATCACAACTCACCTCTTCGTATACACCCCAGCACAATGGAGTGTCTGAAAGGAGGAATATGACCTTACTTGACATGGTTAGGTCCATGATGAATTTTAGTGATCTACCTGCATCATTCTGGCGTTATGCCGTAGAGACTACGACTCATGTATTGAACCATGTGCCGTCAAAGTCTGTAGATAAGACTCCATATGAACTATGGAGTGGGCGAAGTCTTATCTAAGGATTTAGGGTTGCGAAGCTTATGTCAAGAAATTGACTTCGAACAAGCTGGGCCCAAAATCCTACAAATGTATATTTGTAGGGTATCCTAAGGAGACCAAAGGATACTATCTCTACCATCCATAAGAGCGTAAAATTTTTGTTGCTCGTACTGGTGTCTTCCTAGAAAAGGAATTTTTTCTAAGAAGTACTAGTGGGAGAAAAGGAGAACTTGATGAAGGTCTAGAGCCACAAGATATACTAGACACAGAACGAGATGATGTGTCGCAAGAAGTGGTCGAACATCAGGAGAAGGTTATTCCACAACTTGTGGATCAAAGTGAACCACCTCAAGTAGCACAGGAGCTATGTAGATTTGACAGAGTACGCCATGAGCCCCAGAGATACGGTTATCTCGTGACTCAACATGGTGACATACTAGTCTACCAAGATGATGAACCTAGAACCTTCGGATCCAGATTCCATTAAATGCCTTAAAGCCATGAAATCTGAGATGGACCCTGTGTACTAGAACCAAGTATGGTCTCTGGTGGAACCACTTGAAAGGGTGAAACCCGTAGGGTATAAATGGGTCTTCAAGAAGAAGACTAACATGGATGGCAAGGTACACACTTATAAGGCACGATTGGTTGCCAAAGGTTTCAAACAAATTCATGGTATTGACTATGAAGAAACCTTTTCGCCGGTTGTCATGATTAAATCCATCCGGATTATGCTTGCGATTGCAGCATATCATGATTATGAGATTTGGCAAATGGATGTCAAAATGGCTTTCCTGAACGGAAACCTTGAAGAAGATGTGTATATGACACAACCCGATGGTTTCGTTCTTGATGGGCAAGCTAAGAAGGTATACAAGTTGCAAAAATTCATTTATGGACTCAAGCAAGCTTTAAGGAGTTGGAACATTCATTTTGATGAAGCCATAAAAGAATTCGGTTTTATCAAGAACAAAGATGAGCCTTGTGTTTACAAGAAAATGAGTGGGATTAGTGGTTTTCCTGGTGTTGTATGTTAATGACATACTTCTAATCGAGAATGACATACCGAACTTGCAGTCGGTAAAGACTTGGTTATCCAAATGCTTCTCCATGAAAGACTTAGGAGAAGTAGCCTACATCCTCGAATAAAGATCTACTGAGATAGTTCATGTAGGTTGCTTGACCTAAGTAAGAGTACATACATTGACAAGGTACTAAAGAGATCCAGTATGGAAGAATCCAAGAAGGGATTTTTTCTGATGCCACATGGTGTATGTCTCTCTAAGGATATGTGTCCTAAAACACAAGCTAAGAGAGATAGAATGAAGAAGATCCCATATGCGTCAACAATTGGATCCATCATGTATGTCATCTTAAGTACTCGGATTAATGTCTCATGTGCGTTAAGCACTTGTAGTAGATATCAATCGGATCCAAGTGAGCATCACTAGGTAGCTATCAAGAACATCCTTATGTACCTGAAGCTCACTGTAAGAGGATACAATGATGCTAGTTTCCAAACGGATAAAGATGATTATCAATTGCAATCAAGGTTTGTATTTTGTCTCAATGGGGGTGCAGTGAGCTGGAAGAGCTCCAAGAAAAGCACTGTAGCGGACTCTACAATAGAGGCTGAGTATATATCATTATCCAATGTGTTAGTAACTGACCGGATTCGCGCAACGAAAAAACGTAATATTTAAAACGAATTGATCAATTACACGAACCAAGATCTAAGTACAGATTATAACATTTTCATGCATAAACTGAAACGTAAAATAAAACTGTATAAAGGCTCCTCTAAATATCTCTGACATCGGACATGAACACTGTTCAAAGGCTATTGTTCATCTGTTACTGTTCACTAACACTGTTCAGGTGATTCTTCGCTAATCGATCCAATGTAGGATCGCACTCACGGAAGTCCACACGAAGATAATCCGCAGAACCCTTAATTATTTTGCTAGAACAATCAAGGGCTTCAAGAATCAAGAAAGAAGAACAAGAAAAATTTTCTTCTTCACTCAAGAGTGTAACATGAGAGAGAGAGAGAGAGAGAGAGAGAGAGGGTGGCTAGGGTTTTTGATTGAATTAATATAACTCACCTTGTTTTAATTTTGAGTTGCACTTATATAATGCAACAATTAAAACCCTATTCCACTTAGGAATAGCCATGAGCTCCAACCCTAGTTCACCCTTGCAACCAAGCACACCTTTTATGGTATTTTAATTAATTAATTATTATTATAATTAAAATCAATTAATATATAATAACATATTAACATTTAATTAATAATAATAATTCATTTAAATATATACATAGATATATTTAAATATAATCTAACTAATTTAATTTTAATATTAAAATTAAATACAGGCAACAACCTCAACAAATACTGTGAGATTACCAAAATACTTTTTCGTCCTAAAAGACCAAAATACCCTTCTCACAAATTGATTCTTAAATTATCTTCTAAGTGTGTAACCCATAGGCTCCTCATCATATCGGCAGTGTGTAGTATCGCGATTAACACCTATTAATCATCTCACTACACACAGACCAAGATTGACCCCTAGCAAGACATCGGATTCAACGAAACCGTAGTCTGTCAACAGTATAGTTACCGTGCAATCCAATCCTTTCATCATCTATTATCTCATCAAGACTGAGGTACAGAAATAGTGTCAACCTTAGATATCCTTGACATGTTTGTATTCAGTTAATGGACCAATGACCGGAATAAAAATTGGATTGAACATCAACTCAATCCCACTGTGGCCACAGATTTAGTGTCATTGCCATTTACTAAATTACCCAGTGAGATAACTGTTAGGAAATGATCATACATGGCAGCAGAAAACAAAAAATTATTTACAACATGGATCGTTCCTTAGAACCAAGATCACGACATAAATTTACAATTTATATATTATATTAGAATTTGCAGAAAATTTAGTCTAAAGTTAAGAAATCATACGCACGTTTGGAAGCTCCTCTAACTTGTCTCTGAACGGATTTCGATACCGACCCAAGAGTAGGATCGAGCCAATGTAGTCCACACAAAGATAAACCCAAGGAACTAAAGAGGGATTTGCTAGGTTCTCTTTAGCTTTAAGAACCAAGAAGGAATCAAATAATATTTGATTCAACCAACAAGGCAAACTGGCATGGGAAGAGAGAAAAAGGGGCTAGAATTTTAGTCTAAATGATTAAATGAATTAAATTCTTTAATTCACAAAGGGTTGCACTTATATAGTGCACACTTTGCCCTATTCCATCATGGAATAGACTTGGGCACAAACCCAAACACCCCTTGTATCCAAACAGCCCCATTTAGATATTTTAATTTTAATTATCATTATCTCAATTAAATTAAATTAATATATATATATATATATTAACATTTAACAATAATGATAATTTTTTTAAATATATGCGAACACATATTTAAACGTAATCTCACTTATTTAATTTTTATATTAAATTAAATAAAGGCCACGACTTTAGCAAATTTAATTGCACTGTGAGATTGCCAAAATACTCTTTTGCCTAAAAAGATGAAAACACCCTTCTTATAAACTGGCTCTTAAATTATCTTCTATGTGTGTGACCCGTAGGCTCCTTATCATACCGGTAGTGTGTAGTATCGCGATTAACACCAATTAATCATCTCACTACACATAGACCAAAATTGGCCCCTAGCAAGGAATCATGGCCACCCAATAGATTCAGATTTAGCGAAACAACTACCTGTCAACGATATGGTTACCGTACAATCCAATCCTTTCATCATCCGTTATCTAAACGAGACTGAGGCATATAAATAGTGTCAACCTTAGTTACTCTTGATATGTATGTATTCAGTTACTGGACCAATGACCTGAGTAATAATCTAGATAGAGCAACAACTCAATCCCACTGTGGCCACAATTTTAGTGTCATTGCCATTTACTGAATTGCGCTGTGAGATAACTTCCCCTCGTACCTGGGAGTAATGAATCCTCTATCGATCCACCATAGTCTTGATACACTCTTTGATGCAGCCAATCACTACCGTATTGACAGCTTTAAATAGAACTGCATTGGGCTAGTGTCAAATTGCACCAATCGGTGCACAAGGCGCTCCGGTGATCCCAAGTCTAAGGATCACATGCACTGCCATTCGTTAGAGGATTTGTTTCATAGACACTGGGGTTACCATCCATATGGAATTCTTTAGTGGATCAGTCCAGTGAACTTGCCTTCAGCAAGCACCCATGTGTTGCACCAGGTTGTCACCAAACAACTTTGACAAGTGAAATTAGTCACTACCTTTCGACAGGGTCATTCAACACTATGATGGCCTTACCGTATTATCTGTGCCCTTACTTCAGAATAATACTAGGGCTACAGACGTTTCTAGAATGGCCGCCATATGTGCTCATAGGGTTCTCACTATCAAGATTTGAAACACTTGATAACCTCGTCATGGTTCTACCATTCTAAGGACATATATCAATACATACAATGATGATTTACGCGATACAGAACAAAATGCCTTTTATTGATCAATGAACATTATTACAAAGAGTCAATCCTATAATAATTGATTAGCTCTAGGGCACCTACTTTAACAATCTCCCACTTGCACTATAGCCAATCATTCATGTATTTAACGCCAAATGATCTCAAGTGCCTTTCATGCATCTGCTGCGATAGAGGCTTTGTTAGTGGATCTGCGAGATTGTCATCAGTATGCATTTTACTGATCTGCACATTTTTCTTCTCAACTATTTCTCTGATGAGATGGAGTCGTTTGAGTATGTGTCTAGACTTCTGATGAGACCGTGGTTCCCTGCCTTGAGCGATTGCTCCATTGTTGTCACAATAGATGTCTATTGGATCAACAATCGTGAAAACCACACCAAGTTCGGTGACAAACTTTTTAATCCAGACTGCCTCCTTGGTCGCATCTGATAATGCAATATACTCAGCGTCCATTGTAAAGTCTGCTACGGTGCTTTGCTTAGAGCTCTTCCAGCTCATTACATACCTATTGAGACAAAATACAAACCCTGATTGCAATCGATAATCATCTTTATCCGTTTGGAAACTAGCATCATTGTATCCTCTTATAGTGAGCTCATCTTCCCTCCATAAACTAAGAACATGTCCTTAGTCCTCTACAGGTACATAAGGATGTTCTTGATAGCTACCCAACGATGCTCACTTGGATTCGATTGATATCTACTACAAGTGCTTAACGCACATAAGACATCAATCCGAGTGCATAAGATGACATACATGATGGATCCAATTGTTGATGCATATGGGATCTTCTTCATTCTATCTCTCCCATCGTGTGTTTTGGGACACATATCCTTAGAGAGACATACACCATGTGACATCGGAAGAAATCCCTTCTTGGATTCTTCCATACTGAATATTTTCAGTACTTTGTCAATATATGCGCTCTGACTTAGGCTAAGCAACCTACGTGATCTATCACAATAGATCTTTATTCCAAAGATGTAGGCTGCTTCTCCTAAGTCTTTCATGGAGAAGCACTTGGATAACCAAGTCTTTATTGACTGCAAGTTTAGTACATCATTCTCGATCAGAAGTATGTCATCGACATACAACACTAGAAACGCCACTGCGCTCCCACTCACTTTCTTGTAAACACAAGGCTCATCTTCGTTCTTGGTAAAACCAAATTCTTTTACGGCGTCATCAAAACAAATGTTCCAGCTCCTAGAAGCTTGCTTGAGTCCGTATATGGATCTCTACAACTTACATACCCTATCAACTTGCCCATTAAGAATGAAACCATCGGGTTGTGTCATACACACATCCTCTTCAAGGTTTCCATTCAGGAAAGTTGTTTTGACATCCATTTGCCAAATCTCATAGTCATGATATGCAACAATTGCAAGCATAATATGGATGGATTTAATCATGGCAACCAACGAAAAAGTTTCTTCATACTCAATACCATGAATTTGTTTGAAACCTTTGGCAACTAGTCATGCCTTATAAGTATGCACCTTGCCATCCATGTCAATCTTCTTCTTGAAGACCCATTTACACCTTATGGGTTTTACCCCTTCAGGTGGTTCCACCAAAGGCCATACTTGGTTTTGGTACATGGAGTCCATCTCAGATTTCATGGCTTCAAGCCATTTAACAGAATCTGGATCTGATATAGTGTCTTCGTAGGTTCTGGGTTCGTTGTCTTGGTAGACTAGTACGTCACTATGTTGAGTCACGAGATAACCGTATCTCTTGGGCTCATGGCATACTCTCCCAGATCTAAGTAGCTCTTGTGCTACTTGAGGTGGTTCACTTTGATCCACAAGTTATGGAGTAACCTCCTCATAATGTTCAACCACTTCTTGTGGCACATCATCCCGTCCTTCGTCTAGTATATTTTATGGTTCTAGAACTTTATTGAGTTCTACTTTTCTCCCACTAGTACTTCTTAGAAAAAATTCCTTTTCTAGGAAGACCCTAGAACGAGCAACAATAATTTTGCGCTCTTCTGGGTGGTAGAAATTGTATCTTTTGGTCTCCTTTGGATACCCCACAAATATACATTTACAGAATTTTAGGCCCAGCTTGTTCAAAGTCAATTTCTTAACATAAGTTTCGCAACCCCAAATCCTTAGATAAGACAAGTTGGGCTTACACCCACTCCATAGTTCATATGGAGTCTTATCTACAGACTTTGACGGCACACGGTTCAAAACGTGAGTCGCAGTTTCTAGGGCATAACCCCAGAATGATGCAGGTGGACCTAACCATGTCAAGTAAGGTCCTATTCCTCCTTTGAGACACTCAATTGTGTTGGGGTGTATACGAAGGGGTGAGTTGTGATACTATCCTACATTCCTTCATGTATTCAGAAAACCCTGAGCTTAAGTATTCACCTCCTCGATCCGACTGAAAAACTTTAATACTTTTGCCCAACATATTCTGTACTTCATTCCTGAATTCTTTGAACTTATCAAAGGCTTCAGATTTTTGTCTCATAAGGTAGACATAACCATATCTACTGAAATCATTAGTAAATGTGATGAAGTATGAATATCCACCTTTGGCTTCAACTGTTAGTGGACCATATACATCACTATGGATGATACCTAACAGTTCA
Source organism: Pistacia vera (assembly GCF_008641045.1). NCBI lineage: Eukaryota > Viridiplantae > Streptophyta > Magnoliopsida > Sapindales > Anacardiaceae > Pistacia > Pistacia vera. Next base: position 132,895 of record NW_022196485.1, read on the forward strand.
GTAGGCCTTTCACCTTGTCCTGTGAAAGGAGACTTGGTCATCTTGCTTAACAAGCATGACTCGCATACCTCAAATGACTAAAGGTCAAAAGGGTCCAAAACTCCATCCCTTTGAAGTTTTGCAATGCGGGTCTTATTAACATGACCCAATCTATAGTGCCATAGATATATCTGGTTTTGATCACTATGTTTAGCTTTCTTGGTTTCAACATTGAGAATATCTTTATTGTTTAAATCAAGAACATATAACCCGTTATATAACCCTACAATTCCAAATAGAATACCATTCAAACTAAAGGACAACAATCCATTAGATATCTCAAAATGATACCCTATATTATCCAAAGCGGATACTGAAATAATATTTCTAGAAATAGAAGGTACGTAATAATAGTTATGTAGTTCCAACAACAAGCCTGTAGGCAAAGATAAATAGTAATTCCCTACCGCCAATGCAACCACATGTGCTCCATTTCCAACTCGTAGGTCCACCTCTCCCTTGGCGAGCACTCTACTCTGCCTTAGTCCTTGCACATTAGTACAAATGTGAGTACCACATCTTGTGTCAATGAACCAAGATGTTATGGGAGAGAAGTTAATCTCAATCATAAATATACCTGAAGTTGTAGCATCTGACTTCTTCTTGCTTGCGAGGAAAGCTTTGCAGTGTTTCCTCTAGGGATTAGGCTTGCCATAGTAGAAGTAGACTACTTTTCCCATCCCTATGCCACTCTCAAGCCCAAAAGCACCTTGTCCTTTGGGCTTGGGCTTGGGCTTGGGCTTGGGTTTGGCCTTGACCTTACCCTTGCCATTACCCTTTCATTTACTGGTAGCAACTAGTAAAACAGGCTTGGACTTCTTCAAGTCCTGTTCTGCAGTCCTCAGCATGTTCAAAAGCTCTGATAGGGTTTTCACCATCGTGTTCATATTGAAGTTCATTATGAACGGTGCATAAGAGTTAAACAAGGATTACAAAATCAAATCCATTTGTAATTCTGCATCTAACTTAAATCCCAAAGTCTCAAGCCTCTCTATGTGCTCGATCATCTTGAGCACATGAGGAACTTGGGCTCCCTCAGTTAGATGACTTCTAAACAATGCTTTTGACACCTTGTACCTCTCCTGTTGAGCATTCCCTTCGAAAAGCTCCTTCAGGTGTAGAATAATGGCAGCATCGTCCATATTCTCATGCTGCTCTTGTAGCACTAGTGTCATCGATGCTAACATCAAGCATTGAACGCCATTAGCATCATCGAGGAATTTTTGATAAGTGTCCTTTACTTCCTGAGTGGCATTAGGATCAGGCTCAGCCATGTATGACTTTTCAAGGATAAACAATTTCTTTTTCAACTTGAATATAATCCAAAGATTATGATACCAGTCTAAGAAATTGGTTCCATCCAACTTGTTTTTTTTCTCAATTATCGGTCGTAGGTTCATAATGCTCAATTTGGTGAATCTACAATTGCAGAAAAGATAAAGTCATTATAAAGTTCATTATTATTTAATATGGTCTTTTATTAAATGACGCTCCCAATAATTGATTGGCTCTAGGGCACCTACTCTAATAATAACTTCTCGCGTACCCAAGAATGATGAATCCTTTGTCAATCCACCATAGTTTTGATACACTTCTCAATATAGCCAATCACTACCGTATTGATAGCTCTAAATAGAACTACGTTGGGCTAGTGGCAAACTACACCAATTGGTGCACAAGGCGCTCTGATAATCTCAAGTCTAAGGATCACATGCACCACCATCTGTTAGAGGATTTATTCCATAGACATTGGGGTTACCATCCATATGGAATCCTTTGGTGGGTTTGTCTAGTGAACTTGCCTCTAGCAAGCACCCATGCGCTGCACTAGGTTGTCGGCAAACAACCTTGATAAGTGAGATCGGTCACTGCCTTTCGACAAGGTCGTTCAACACTATGACAACCTTATCGTATTATCTATGTCCTTGGTTAGAATAATACTAAGGTTACGGGCGTTTTCAGAATGACCACCATATGTGATCATAGGGTTATCACTATCAATATTTGAAATACTTGATTCCCTCATCACGGTTCTACCATCCTAACGACATATCATTACATATACCTATGATTTACACAATATAGAAGAATATGCCTTTTATTGATAAATAAATATTTATTATAGAGTCAATTTTACAATGATAGATTGGCTCTAGGGCGCCTACTCCACCATGATGTGGCCAAGGAGACAGTTTGGATTAAGAAGTTCATCACCAAACTTGGTGTGGTTTCCACGATTTTTGTTTCGATAGATGTCTATTATGACAACAATGGAGCAATTGCTCAAGCAAAGGAAGCATGGTCTCACCAGAAGTCCAGACACAGACTCAGACATTTTCATCTCATCAGAGAAATGGTTGAGAGGAAAGATGTACAAATCAGGAAAGTGCATACTGATGACAATCTCTCCGATCCACTGACGAAGCCTTTGTCGCAGTAGAAGCATGAAAAACACCTAAGGTCATTCGGTATTAAATACATGAATGATTGGCTATAGTGCAAGTGGGAGATTGTTAGAGTATGTGCCCTTGAGCCAATCAATTATTGTAAAATTGACTGTGTAATAAATGTTTATTTATCAATAACAGACATATTCTTCTATATCGTGTATGTAATGATATATGTCCTTAGGATGGTAGAACCATGACGAGGGTATCAAGTGTTTCAAAACTTGATAGTGAGAACCCTATGATCACATATAGTGGCCATTCTAGAAATTCCCGTAGCCTCAGTATTATTCTGACCAAGGACACAAATGATACGCTAAGGCTATCATAGTGTTGAACGACCCTGTCAAAAGTCAGTGACTGATCTCACTTGTCAAGTTTGTTTGCCGACAACCTGGTGCAACGCATGGGTGCTTGCTAGAGGCAAGTTCACTGGACATACCTACTAGAGGATTCCATATGGATGGTAACCCTAGTGTCTATGGAATAAATCGTCTAACGGATGGTGGTGTATGTGATCCTTAGACTTGAGATCACCGGAGCGCCTTGTGCAACAATTGGTGTAGTTTGACACTAGCCCAACGTAGTTTTATTTAGAGCTATCAATGCAGTTGTGATTGGCTACATTGAGAAGTGTATCGAGACTATGGTGGATTAACAAAGGATTCATCACTCCTGTGGATTAACAAAGGATTCATCACTCCTGGGTACGGGAGCAGTTATCTCACTGGGTAATTCGGTAAATGGCAATGACACTAAATCTGTGGCCACAGTGGGATTGAGTTGTTGCTCAATCCAATTTATTATTCTGATCATTGGTCCAGTAACTAAATACAAAGATATTGAGGATAACTAAGGTTGACACTATTTATGTACCTCAGTATCGATGAGATAACTGATGATGAAAGGATTGGATTGCACGGTAACCATATCGTGGACAGGTAGCTGTTTCACTGAGTCCAAATTTATCGGGTGGCCATGATGCCTTGCTAGGGGCCAATCTTGGTTTATTTAAATGGATTATTATTAATAGTTAAATGTTAATATATATATGTTAATAAATAATTAAAATTAAAATACCATAAAGGGTGTGTTTTGTTGCAAGGATGGATTAGCTTAAGAGTCCATGGCTATTCCTATTGGGTTAGGGCTTTTAATTAAGTGACACTATATAAGCGAAACTTAATTAAAACATAAAATATAATTTTTCATTCATTGATTGAAAAGAAAACCCTAGCCACCCTTTCTTCTCTTTCTCACATTTTTCATAGTGAGTGAATTGAAGGTTTTTTCTTTTTTTTTTGATTCTTTAAGCCTTCTATTAGTTCTAGCAAAACTATAGTAGGTTCTGCGGATTATCTTCGTGTGGACGACGTTCGTACGATTCTCTTCTTGAATCGACAACCGAATTCAAAGTATTGAAGGAGCCTCCAAACGTTGGTAATGTTTTCTTAATCCTTGTATGGATTATTTACTATGATTTATATTGTACATATTTTTTGTTTATTAACCTGTAAGCAATTTGATCTATACCCGGATCTTGGCGTAGAAAGTGATTGATTTTTGTTTTAATTTGTGATTTTTCCGCTGCCTTTTCGAGATCAATCACTTGCAATATCTCCAACACGTGCCTCTTGATCTACTTCATGATCAGCATCTGGTTCATTCCCATGAGCATTTAAGTTCTCAACTCCACCTTGATTTAGACCTGGAGTAAGATTAGAGTCCTGCACTTCTAGTTCCAAATGATCTAATCCTGGATGGTAGCCATTTGATACTGTTAGGAAACGACCCAGTTGCTCAGCGGAAAACAAAATTTTATACAACCGTAGATCGTTCCTTAAAGCCCAAAATCAAGGCACAAATTTTACAGTTTATGTATAATATCAAGAATCTGCAGAAAATAAAATAAATCTAAAGTTTAGATTCATACCCACTTTTGGAGGCTCCACCAATATTGTCTCTGAACGTGTTTGCTATCGATCCAAGTGTAGGATCGAACCGTAGAGGTCCACACGAAGACAATCAACAAGAACCAAGGAGGGATTTGCTAGATCCTCCTTGGCCTTAAGAAATCAAGAAGAAAACAAAAGTGTTTGTTTTTTAATAGAACAGTAAAAGTGGCGTGGGAGAGTTTTTAGGCTGGAGGTTTCTCTCTTTTAAAAAATTGAAGAATGAATAAAATAACACACACTCCTTTTCAACTAAAACCTTTTCTTTTATAGTCTTATTTTAGTTGCCCTATTCCCATATGGAAAGGGCTTGGGCTCCAACCCAAACACCCCCAAATTTGCCAAACACTCCCAATTAGATATTTTAATTTAATTCATCATTATTTCAATTAAAATCAATTAATATTTAATTAACATTTAACAATAATGATGATTTAATTAAATATGTGTGAACACACATTAAACCGTAATTTCACTTATTTAATTTTTTTAACAAATTAAATAAAAGGCTACGACCTCAGCAAAT